>NC_057813.1:655043446-655271483 GCF_018294505.1 Triticum aestivum
TTTTATTTTTTTGCCTGTTTTTTGTTTTGTTTTTTGCATTATTTATTTTCTTTTGTTTTTTGCTCTATTTTTTAATTATTTTTTGCTTTTAGTTTTAGAAAAATTATAAACTTTCTGTTAGTGCCATTAGTTTTCAAATGAACTCTGAAAAAGTTGAAAGCTGGCATGGTATCATAAATTCACCCACATAGCATGTGCATGTACCAAACGGACAATGGTATCATACTCGTTTGTTACTAAGTTGGCATGGTATCATCATAATAGTTGCGGGAGAAAGTCTTCACTTTTTCTTCGCTTGTGTCATTTGCTTATTGCGCCGTAACCATGCATAATCTTCATCGTTTATCAGGATGCTGGGGTCAGCCTTGACTTTGAAGGGAGGAATTTCATGAAACTTTTCATAATCTTCAGACATGCCTGTCTTGCCCTCCACTCCCACGATGTCCCTTTTTCCTGAAAGAACTATGTGGCGCTTTGACTCATCGTATGATGTATTCGCTTCCTTATCTTTTCTTTTTCTCGGTCTGGTAGACATGTCCTTCACACAGATAACCTATGCCACATCATTGGCTAAGACGAATGGTTCCTCAGTGTACCCAAGATTTTTCAGATCCACTATTGTCATTCCGTACTGTGGGTCTACCTGTACCCCGCCTCCTGACAGATTGACCCATTTGCACTTAAACAAAGGGACCTTAAAATCATGTCCGTAGACAAGTTCCCATATCTCCACTATGTAACCATAATATGTGTCCTTTCCCCTCTCGGTTGTTGCATCAAAGCGGACACCGCTGTTTTGGTTGGTGCTCTTTGATCTTGGTCAATCGTGTAAAATGTATTCCCATTTATCTCGTGTCCTTTCCAAATTGTAACAGTCGAAGATGGTCCCCTGGACAACAAGTACAACTCATCACAAACAGTGTTGTCACCTCTGAGACGTGTTTCCAACCAACTGCTGAAAGTCCTGATGTGTTCACATGTAATCCAGTCGTCGCACTGCTCCAGGTGTTTGGAGCGCAGACTGTTCTTGTGTTCATCAACATACGGGGTCACCAAGGTAGAGTTCTGTAGAACTGTGTAGTGTGCTTGAGACCAAGAATATCCGTCCCTGCATATTATTGAGTCCCTTCCAAGCGTGCCTTTTCCAGTCAGTCTCCCCTATCGTGATTTAGGGAGACCTATCTTCTTAAGGCCAGGAATTAAGTCAACACAAAACCCGATGACATCCTCTATTTGATGGCCCATGGAGATGCTTCCTTCTGGCCTAGCGCGATTACGGACATATTTCTTTAGGACTCCCATGAACCTCTCAAAGGGGTACATATTATGTAGAAATACGGGGCCCAGAATGACAATCTCGTCAACTAGATGAACTAGGACGTGCGTCATGATATTGAAGAAGGATGGTGGGAACACCAGCTCGAAACTGACAATACATTGCACCACATCACTCCTTAGCCTTGGTATGATTTCTGGATCGATCACCTTCTGAGAGATTGCATTGAGGAATGCACATAGCTTCACAATGGCTAATCAGACGTTTTCCGGTAGAAGCCCCCTCAATGCAACCGGAAGCAGTTGCGTCATAATCACGTGGCAGTCATGAGACTTTAGGTTCTGAAACTTTTTCTCTGCCATATTTATTATTCCCTTTATATTCGACAAGAAGCCAGTCGGGACCTTCATACTAAGCAGGCATTCAAAGAAGATTTCCTACTCTTCTTTGGTAAGAGCATAGCTGGCAGGACCTTCATACTGCTTTGGAGGCATGCCGTCTTTTTCGTGCAAACGTTGCAGGTCCTCCCGTGCCTCAGCTGTATCTTTTGTCTTCCCATACACGCCCAAGAAGCCTAGCAGGTTCACGCAAAGGTTCTTCGTCACGTGCATCACGTCGATCGAAGAGCGGACCTCTAGGTCTTTCCAGTAGGGTAGGTCCCAAAATATAGATTTCTTCTTCCACATGGGTGTGTGTCCCTCGGCGTCACTCGGAACATCTAGTCCGCCGGGACCCTTTCCAAAGATTACGTGTAAATCATTGACCATAGCAAGTACGTGATCACCAGTACGCATGGCGGGCTTCTTCCGGTGATTTGCCCTCGCCTTTGAAATGCTTGCCTTTCTTTCGACATTGATGGTTGGTCGAAAGAAATCGACGATGGCCCAGGTACACATTCTTCCCGCAGCTTCCCAGGTATATACTTTCGGTGTCAGCTAAACAATGCGTGCATGCATGGTATCCCTTGTTTGTCTGTCCTGAAAGGTTACTGATAGCGGGCCAATCATTGATGGTTACAAACAGCAACTTGTGCAGGTTAAATTCCTCCTGTCCGTGCTCATCCCACACACGTACACCGTTTCCATTCCACAGCTGTAAAAGTTCTTCAACTAATGGCCTTAGGTACACATCAATGTCGTTGCCGGGTTGCTTAGGGCCTTGGATGAGAACTGGCATCATAATGAACTTCCGCTTCATGCACATCCAAGGAGGAAGGTTATACATACATAGAGTCACGGGCCAGGTGCTGTGATTGCTGCTCTGCTCCCCGAAAGGATTAATGCCATCCGCGCTTAAAGCAAACCATACGTTCCTTGGGTCACTTGCAAACTCATCCCAGTACTTTCTCTTAAATTTTCTCCACTGCGACCCGTCAGCGGGTGCTCTCAACTTCCCGTCTTTCTTACGGTCCTCACTGTGCCATCGCATCAACTTGGCATGCTCTCTCTTTCTGAACAGACATTTCAACCGTGGTATTATAGGAGCATACCACATCACCTTCGCAGGAACCCTCTTCCTGGGGGGCTCGCCGTCAACATCACCAGGGTCATCTTGTATGATCTTATACCGTAATGCACCACATACCGGGCATGCGTTCAGATCCTTGTACGCACCGCGGTAGAGGATGCAGTCATTAGGGCATGCATGTATCTTCTGCACCTCCAATCCTAGAGGGCATACGACCTTCTTTGTTGCGTATGTACTGTCGGGCAATTCGTTATCCTTTGGAAGCTTCTTCTTCAATATTTTCAGTAGCTTCCAAAATCCTTTGTCAGGCACAGCATTCTCTGCCTTCCACTGCAACAATTCCAGTACGGTACCGAGCTTTATGTTGCCATCTTCGCAATTGGGGTACAACCCTTTTTTGTGGTCCTCTAACATGCGATCGAACTTCAGCTTCGCCTTTTGACTTTCGCATTGCGTCCTTGGATCGACAATGACCCGGCGGAGATCATCATCATCGGGCACATCGTCTGGTTCCTCTTGATCTTCAGCAGCTTTGCCTGTTGCAGCATCATCGTGCACATCGTCTGGTTCCTCTTGATGTTCAGTAGCATCACCATATTCAGGGGGCACATAGTTGTCATCGTACTCTTCTTCTTCGCCGTCTTCCATCATAACCCTTATTTCTCCGTGCCTCGTCCAATCATTATAGTGTGGCATGAAACCCTTGTAGAGCAGGTGGGTGTGAAGGATTTTTCGGTAGAGTAAGACTTCGTATTCCACATATAGGGCATGTACAACACATAAAACCATTCTGCTTGTTTGCCTCAGCCACTTCGAGAAAGTTATGCACGCCCTTAATGTACTCGGAGGTGTGTCTTGAACCGTTCATCCATTGCCGGTTCATCTGCGTGCATTATATATAATTAAGTGTGTCAAAAATCATTACAGAACATCATGAATAGATAATTAAGTGACCAAATTAATAGAAGTTCATCATCACATTAAAACCAAAGTACATACATAGTTCTCATCTAACAACATAAAGCTCTGCAGAGCATCTAAATTAATTAAACCATACATTGAAACTATGTAAAATATTTCAATGCAAAAACAAATGCGATCATAATCGCAACCAATGTAACAACTGATCCAACGGCATAATGATACCAAGCCTCCATATGAATGGCATATTTTCTAATCTTTCTAATCTTCAAGCGCATTGCATCCATCTTGATCTTGTGATCATCGACAACATCCGCAACATGCAACTCCAATATCATCTTCTCCTCCTCAATTTTTCTTATTTTTTCCTTCAAGAAATTGTTTTCTTCTTCAACTAAATTTAACCTCTCGACAATAGGGTCGGTTGGAATTTCCGGTTCAACAACCTCCTAGATAAATAAAATCTATGTCATGTTGGTCGGCATAATTTTCATAAACAATAAATGAACCAATAGTTATGAAAAGATAATATATACCACATCCGAATCATAGACAGGACGAGGGCCGACGGGGGCGGATACCAAAACCATCACACTATATAAGATGCAATAATAAAAGTAAGAAAATTATACAAGTATCTATATAAACATACAAGTAAGAATTTTTTTTCCTTTCAGAAAGAAGATAAGAACAAGAGGCTCACCACGGTGGTGCCGACGACGAGATTGGCGCGGGCAATCGACAGCGGTGAAGACGGGGACGGGACGTGACGGGCCGCTAAACCTAGACAAATATTGAGGAAAATGGAGCTTGGAGGTCGAGCTTGGAGAGGAGAAAGCTTAAGTAGTGTGGCTCGGGCATTCCATCGAACACCTCGTGTGCATAGGAGGTGAGCTAGAGCACCACAAAGCTCTCTCCTCGCCAGCCAGGAAAAACAGAGCAGTGGGAGTGCTCTGCTCTTACGTGAGGGGGTATATATAGGCATCTCATTGGTCCCGGTTGGTGGCATGAACCGGTACTAAAGGGCAGCCTTTGGTCCCAGTTCAGGCCACCAACCGGGACCAATGGTGGTGGGCCAGGAGCAAGGCACATTGGTCCCAGTTCGTCCCACCAACCGGGACCAAAAGGTCCAGACGAACCGGGACCAATGGCCCACGTGGCCCGGCCGGCACCCGGGGCTCATGAACCGGGTCCAATGCCCCCATGGGTCCCAGTTCTGGATTGAACCGGGACTAATGGGCTGACCTGGCCTGGACCATTGCCCCCTTTTCTACTAGTTGTAGAGGAGCACACGTAGCATGTGCACGTACGTACATCGGCCAGTGTGCAAGAAAGAAAATACGGCCACGTACGTACATACGGGCGGGGTCTCGAACGCCTACTCGCGCATACTTATAGCCAGGGCTCGTGTACATGGCTAGGTCGGAACGGAGAAACAACGTCGTCGTCGTGTTCATGGGGAGCCAACCGGCTGGGTTGGAACGGAATGCATCGTCGTGTTCATCGGGAGGGCTTGGACAGAACAGGCGATGAAACGAGGCCTGGCGTACCGCAGAACGGAGGAAACGGCCTTGTGTTCGACTGGCCACGTTCGAAACAGGATCCTGTTCATCGGGAGGGGTCTGGCGTACTGCAAAACAGAGGAAACGGACTTGTGTTGGACCTCCTATGGTCGAAACGGGGTCCTGTTGATCGGGAGGGGTGTGGCGTACCGCAAAATGGAGGAAACAGACTTGTGTTGGAGCGCTACGGTCAAAACGGGGGTCCTATTCATCGGGAGTGCTGTGGCGTACCGCAAAACGGGACTCCACGGGATACTGTACATCTCTACCATCGACCTCCTCCAGCCTCCACGGGCTACTGTTCATCCATCGTCGACCTCCTCCAGCCTCCACCTGCGACTGTTCATCCACGCGCTCCTGTTCATCCAGCCTCCACCCGCGCTACTCCACCGGCTACTGTTCAACCACCCCTCTCCACAGGCTCCTGTTCAACCACTCCTCCACGGGCTACTGTTCATCCACCCCTCCACCATCTACTGTTCATCCAGCCCCAACCGGCTCGACCGATCAGGGTCCTGTTCATCCAGAGGCAATACCACCGGGTCCTGTTCATCCACCCCCACCGCTCACCGTTCATCCAAACCCCTCGCCGCAATGCTCACTATTTATCCAGAGGCAGCATCGATCGGCTTCAGTTAGCAGCAGTAGCGAAGGAATCGCTCGATCGGGTTCAGTTAACAGCTATCGATCGATCGCTCGGGTTCAGTAACGTGTAGCCTGCAGTGCAATCGCTCGGGTTCAGTTAGAGCCCAACGCCTCACACACACGCGCGTACGTGTACGAGAGAAACGCGCGTCGCTCGGCCCCGACCACCCACCATAACCGTGAACACCCCAATATTTTCCTCTCCCTCGCTTCTACCACGGCTTTTTTCATCATGGACGGCCCAAAGAATGTCATGCAGCTGCGTCTCCGGCCCGCCCAGGACGAAAAGCCCATTTTCTGTCATGATTTTTTGTCACAGAAGTAGGATCCCACCACATCTATGATTATACCGGGTTTTGTCACAATTATCATCATAAAAGTGTCGTAAGTATGACAGAAAAAAATTTCGTTCGGCCCAAAATGTCACAGATGTGTCTTTTTTTTGTAGTGGGTGGTTTTTTCTTTAAGTAGCTCTAGGCTTTTCCTAGGAACATGACCTTCCATGGCTAGGAGAGTACTTTTGAAGAATTGTTGATCTTTCTTGCTCAAACCATCTTCCCTATAGTGAAGAAACATTATGTTAATTTGAATGAATACACTACTCCATATCCATGCTTAGATAATAGGCTTAGATAACATCAAAAGATTGCTATAGTGAATTGCTCCAAATTACTCCTGTCCAAGAGTACAACCGAATGCCATAGTGAATCGCTCCAAATTACCCCTGTCCAGGAGTACGACCAAGATAACATCAAAAGATTGCTATAGTGACTTGTTCCAAATTACTCATGTCCAGGAGTACAACCATCAAAAGATTTGCCCAAATTACTGCTTCTAGTCCAGATGGATGACAGATGGTGTAGTTTTAGTCTAGCAATAATGACTAATGTACTAGTCTTAGTTCAGGAGTACTACAAATTCAAATAAGTCCCAATAAATTCCAACATATTCAAACAAATTCACAGCCAAAAAAATTCAAATGAATTCCAATAAATATTCAAAATAAATTCCAAATTATTCACTTTCCTTTCCTTTCTCCTCTTTTCATTGTAATTTCAATACACAATGAGTACACAAGGCTGACACTTCCCTTTCTTTTCACAGACACACAAAACACATAGGTCTTCCAAATCATCTATTATATAATTAAGACAGAAGTAAAACAAGCAACCACGTTTAACCACATAAGCTTAAATTATTTTATCCATTGATCTAAATTATAATGGCTGGGATTTAATGATCTAAAAGTTACGCAAAATATTTTCATGTGCAACTATGACTAGATCATGTCACGTATACAACCTTTGAAAAGAAAAAACCAACGTACACAACCATAGCAATTGAGTCGAAAAATAAAAAAACATAGCAATCGAATTGTACATGCATTAGAACTCCTATTTCCATTAGGACACATACATAAAGGTAATAGTCAAACGATGGGCCGGGTGGGGATTCGTTAAGATATTTCACGTCTACATGCAAACTCCAGGAGCCACACGCATGCATGCATGCATGTAACACATGGACAAGTACGGACTAAGCATCGATGCAAAAAAAAAGTACGGACTAAGCAATAAAAAAACAGGAAAATAACCCGCCAGTAAATACAAGGATATCTCCCGCAGAAATTTTTAGAAAAAAACATGAAAATAGTACAGACAGCCACCAAATAAAAAAACACAGTGGTAAGCACTACATGTACGTCAAAGAAGAATGTCCTACAAGAGACATGCTATATATGAAGTTCAAAATATTAAATAAAATAAATATAAAATCATTTTTATTGTAATTTAGGTAGTCTTCAAAAATATAATTTGGTACATATAGTTTTTTTGGGGGATTTAGATAGTTGAACGCGAAACAAAAATCCAAATAAGCAAGCAATCAGATTCCCGGTTGACTAAAATACAATCGGTCTATATCTTCTATTGAACGGCGTCCACGTTCATCCACATAAACCAAAAATAATAATCTATTGATGCTAATTATAGTGGTTGAGATGAAAATATGAAAAGGGTATCCACAATATTAGTCATGTACAAAAATAAGTATGTCATTGACACTTACACATGAGTCTATTATTGACATGTACAAACCAAGTCCATCATGGACGTCCAAAATAAGACCACGTAAAAATATATAGGCAGGGCTTTCATGGTAAGAACTTGCATGCAAGAAAACATGGATTGTTAGCCGTAACAGTAACCATGTCAATATTGAATCAGACTATGTGTTCCTGCAAAAAGGAAAAAAAAAAGAAACAGATTGCGTGTTGCACCATCCATATAGCACAATCACGTAAATTAGTCTTGAGTATGCAGCATCTCTAAAAATAAGTCTTGAGTATCTAACACAAAGACTTATTAGAAATGGGATTACTGAGGGCTTCCGCATGCCACAACTCCTACAACGGCGATTATGCCGCAAGCATGGCAGCTGGCGGCCTTGCAACTTCACGTCTTGGTAGTGTCTTTCGCACCGGCATGATCTGCCTTATCACCTGTGATAGGTGAGACACTCAACATGTTATGAAAGCATCGCACCGACATGATCTGCCTTATCACCTGCTATAGGTGAGATACTCAACATGTTGTGAAAGCATACGCATGCGACACACGTCCATAATATATTTATGAGCCACCTTTTGCGCAAGCGAAGAGACGCGAAGCAATACTATAGATGCGTTGGCACTGGACCTCACTTCTACCAAGTTATTGTGTACGGTTCTGCTCCACGGAAGCCAATGCGTGTATGGATGATCAAGCTCACATGTACGTGACTAATCAATCTCCTCTCTAAACAAAAATAATCAGGCTAAGATGGCGGATTAAACCATCCATATCACACTGTAGCCTAACATAAGTAAAAGGTATACGCAATAACAGACTGAGGAGTAAGGAGATACATTCTATACACTGAGAAAAAAGGATGAAAATTCTTGGACTGATGGGCAAGGCTAATACAATTATTTGAGGAAAATAAAGAACCTTGCAAGAAGGTTATACACATGCGATGGTAAAAAATTGTAATAACTACATAGATAAGGTTATATTTAGCAGGCGAGGTTATCTTAGTACTTCTTAATATACACAAACAAAAGTTTATATTGTTTTCGATATTAATTGGAAGCACGCACGGACATTATATTGCACAATGCCACTGAAATAGCGATCAGATAACTATACTAGACATTAGTGTTAGATATTTTGTTTTGCTGAGATGTTTCTTGAAAATTGTGGTTAAAAGAATGACACCATTATATAGTTTGGCATGACATCAGCGGACCACAATATGGTTTTCTGTTACAGATAATAAAACTAATTGACTTGAGTCCATTTATATTTTCTCATGATACAGATACCGACAAGAATTGTTTTCTTTTGACAAATGAGTATCCAAATGGCTTATATTGACTATAATAATTTAACTGATTTGCAAATCTATCCTTTTCAAATGGCAAGTCTACTTTCCTATACAAATATCCTAATGCTAATTTAGATATGAAAATACACAGGAAATCCAGCGGCGTAAATGTGCGCCAACTAGAAGTTAGATGATATGACACCTTCAAAGCTTATTGCCACCTAATGTGGTGCTCAATCAGGAGTTGTTGCTATTAATGTAAGGGTCAACTCAGTATAAAGAAGGCCGAGATGAAGTTGTAGAATCTCAAGGGTGCTCAATCCAATGATATGACAACGTGAGAGTGAGAAACACAAGAGATAGACGAGCATTGATGAAATTAGATGGCTTGCCGGTTGGATGCGGCATAGATTCCACGTGCCTCGATGGAACTTCATGACAAACTTCATGACAGACATGTCGCACAACTATTAGACGGCTACAAAACTATTAAATGATGAATATTTTGTATGTGGACTCCAAATTGGATACATTATTTGTGAAACTTCAGTTTTAAAGTGCCAAAAATGGAATATAGTTTTGAGCCCCACATCACTAATATTATAAAAGGATGATACAAAGTTTCACCTCAAAGATCAGCTAAATTTATAATATCTATTGTAAGCATTTAACGAAGTGGACTTCCAAATAATGTCACAATACAATCAATAATCTAGCCGCGCAGATGCACGGGTGAGCCTGCTAGTTATAAACATACACAAGGAGTTGATATACAAGGATTACACAAGACATGCAAGGACTTGACATACTCCATTTCTTTCTATTTCTTTCTCTATGCAGTCCTTTCCTTTTTTTATCTCCTCTATTGCCCTTCTCCTATAAGGGCCTTGTTCTCAACAACTAGCTGAGCGTCGCAATATAAAAATATTGCTGGCATTCCTTCATTCTGAAGGTGGTCTTTAGGCAAATGCGGGAGTTTATACTCATTTCCTCCTTTATTTTTCATAACCTCAACCATAACTGCCTGCCATGTCATAAAGCTTCTAAAAAGCTTATCGACCTCGTCGTTCTGGAAATCTTCATTCACACCTTCTACCAATTCCTTGATATTTCTATGTGATCTGCAATCAGCCAAGGACTAAAGTGAATTGAAGAAGCAGAGGTCTAAAACTTTCATTTCAGGGTTGTTGGTTTGTTGCAACAACCGAATTTTAAGATCTGTCGGTGCTACAACCTGTCAAAAACCCTCGTCACTAGGCAAAACATGTGGTTTTTGCATTATACTGTTGAATGAAGATGATTCTTCTGATATATTAATCGGGCCACTTCTCTTGGAAAGCAGGGATCACTTTGTTGCATAGATAATATCTGATTACAGAGGTCGGGTCACTCTCACTGATTTTAGTTCTTTAAATCCCCTTCTCCGTGTTGACTCATTCTAACAACCATAGTCTCTTGGACGAAGGCCCAACTGTCGATCCTGCCATCAATTGTGATATCTCCATCATCATTGCATCTTGGCTTCACTACTAGGGAAAAGCCTAGTAGTAGCACCGGTTTAATGCCTATTAGTAGCACGGGGACCTGCACTACTAGTAAGGCGCTACAACTATTTCTTAGCAGTAGCGCGTGTAACAAACGCTAGCTATTGCTAAGACATATAGCCGTAGCATGTGTTATTTCCAGCGCTACTGCTAATCTAACTATTAGTAGCGTGCTTCCTATCCGGCGCTACTAGTATTCCGTTTTTCATTCTTTTTTATTTTTAGTGTATTAATACGCCATTATACAAATTTTTGATACAATACCAATTAAGAGATTGTTATATCATTATGTCCATGATGAATTAATATATCATTGTGAGAAAGAAACATGGATTAGATTCATTTGGATGAATCAAAAGTTGAATGAGGATGACGATCCTACTAATTCAACTTTTGGTGTGATCCATCCACATGAATCTAATCCGCATTCCTTACAGCAATGACATAATAACTAATCATGATCATAATAACAAATCATCATGATAATCATGATCAACATCATCATCATATTAATATAAAAACTCTTGCATTATATCGTCACCAACAACACTAGCTAATAATCATCATAGTCATTACCACAACCACTATTTAATCATCATAGTCATAGTGTAGCTATCTAATCACCACCAACACTAGCTAATAATAATCATCATAGTCATTACCACCAACACTAGCTATTTAATCATCATAGTCATAGTATAGTACATCATTATCTTCAAACTCATTCTAGCTATCTAATCACTCCTGCTCTTTCTCTCTCCCTCTCTCTCTGGTAAAATAGCATAAAACATCTGTAGCACTCCTGGTTCATCATATTGGAGAATGTAGATGAACATGTCTCCTAATTGTGGGTTGCGCTTCTGATTGCTGCCCCTAGTACTTCTCTGCTATGATCCTTCACAATTTTGCTCCAGTCTTTGACTATTAAGACTTGCTCGCTTTGAGAAATCATGAATGCACTCATGTGCAATGTAGGATGTCTTGGCCGTAAGCTAACCATTGTCATGCAACCTTTAGGCTCGATCCAACGAGGCACAACATTCATCGGGACTCTCTGTTGAAGAACATCGTAGTAACATACTTAGCAATGAAGTTTTGCTCAAAAAATAATAATGTATGCAAAAGATGCACTGAGGACAAATAGTAAAATTCTTACCATCTTTCCTAAATAGATGTGACCGTAGTTCAATATGCACACTAGTGGTCGCAGTTTTGAGTACTAATATTTCGAAGTCCAGGAAAATAATTTGTCTTGACAGTATCAAGATCCTCAAGCCATGAAACATAATTGAAAGTGCGTTATATCGACTAGAGTGGGGGTGAATAGGTGATTTTTATGAATTCTTCACTGAGGAATTAGCTGGTGAGGAAATTCCTTAGCGAAGAACTAGTAGCAGTGGAATAAGTACTCAGAAGTAAACACGACAGAACACAAGCATAGTCATCATGATAAAATGAAGACAAGCACAGAGTACAGGAAGCATAAACATAGGATAACACAAGATGAAGACGGATAGACTGAAGAAATTGAACTGAGGAAATTGAGAAAGTCTTTAGTCAAAGTCTTCAAACAGATATGAACAAGCACACAACAACAGAAATGAGGAAATGAAAGAGTTGAGGAAATAGAACCAGTAAGCTTGGTGAAGATAATGATTTGGTAGACCAGTTCCAACTGCTGTCTCAGTTGTACGTCTGGTTGGAGCGGCTAGATATTTAAACCTGAGGACACACAGTCTCGGACACACAGTCCTCACCGTATTCTCCTTGGGCTAAGGTCACACAGACCTCGCCTAATCACTCATGGTAAGTCTTTAGGTGACTTCCAAACCTTCATAGACTAGGTCACTTAGTGATCCACAATTCCTCTTGGATGCTCTAGACCATGATGCCTAACCGTCTGGAAGAAGCACAGTCTTCAAAGGTAACAAGCGTCGGACCAACACAGGATCAATCTCTTCAGTGATGCTCAATCAGTTTGGGTTTGAAGGTGTTTGGGTTTGGGTTTTCCTCACTTGATGATTTTCGCTCAAAGTCCTCGGAGGATGGGATGCTCCAAAATGACAAGTGTCAGTTTTTCTCGGAGCAGCCAACCAGCTAGTGGTTGTAGGGGGCGGCTGTTTATAGCCTAGGGAGCAGCCCAACATGATAAGACATAAATGCCCTTCAATGATATGACCGTTAGGTGGGTAGATATTTTGGGACAGCTAGCGCATAACACAACAACGGTCGGAATTTAGACTCTCAAATTCCTCAGGGCTATAATGTTCCTCACTGTGTAGGAAATCCGCACTGGCGAATTCCTAACTCCTCAGTGAGAACAAATTCCTTAGCGACCAGAAGAACTTCGTCTTTGTCACTGAAGAAATTGTCTGAACTGTATGTGATTTCCAATGGCTTCACTCGAAGGGATTGGTAGGTGTAGGATTTTGAGTTGAGCATCACATGGAAATTTTTCCTTAGTATTTCCTCGACCCCCTTTAACAGTACGGTGTTTCCTATGACTCAAGAAAGAGAAAATGAAACTATGAAAACAAAAGTCTTCACGCTTCATGTTCTTCAAATGATTGCGAAGTCTTCAAGGTCACACCAATTTATTCACTTTCAAAGTCTTCAGAAAGTCTTCAGAAATCCAAAGTCTTTAGTTGAAGAACTTCATTTTTAGGGGTCGACTTTCTCTATAAATATCAAACTCCTCATTGACTTATAGACCTGTGTACACTCACAAACGCATCAGTCCCTTAACCTATAAGTCTTCAATACACCAAAATCACTAAGGGGCACTAGATGCACTTACAATCTCCCCCTTTTTGGTGATTGATGACAAATATAGGTTAAGTTTTCAATGGGGATAAACATATGAAGTGTAAATACTGATATTGAGGAATTTGATTGCAAGATATAGAAGAACTCCCCCTGAAGATGTGCATAGTGAGGAATTTGCTTTTGAAGCAATGCACACTTGAAGAGTGTAATAATGGAGATCTCCCCCTATATCTTGTAATTCATACATGCATTTGACATATAATATGAAGAATTTGAAATGCATGATGAAATATGGTGACTGATGTAATTCAGCATGCGTGCATTGACAATAATGAGGAATAAGCTTGCAGAAGAACTTCAGCAAAAGTATCAGGCCACCATAGAGTTTATGATTACAACTCGATCCAGCAATGTCATCAGAAGAACGATAGTTGTAACTTAGCAAAAAAACGCCCATATAGGATAGACCCGCTTGAAGACTAACTCAAATTTCTCCCCCTTTTTCATCAAATGACCAAAAGGGTTGAAAAATGAGGACTACACCCCTGAAGAATATCATGACGATGGAGGAGCGCTAGCGTTGTTGGGGTCTTGTGTCATTGTAGGGCCTGCCGCAGTGTCGTCCAAGTCTTCATACTCGTCCGTATCACGTGATGAAGAATATGAACTGGCTACCAAGGAAGGAACCTTGACCTTCTTGTATTTCTTCGGTGGAGGAGCAGACCAGTCAAAGTATTCCTTGAAGCCCATTTGCTTCAGATCTTCTTCACCATAGAGATGTGACAGAATAGCCCAGGTGCGATCGAAGACTTCATGGAGGTAGTAATGGTTTTTCTTCACTTCATTATGTGTAGCAGTCATGTTGTGAAGAATAGAGCCAAACTGACGCTTAACCCATTTGTGGTTTCGATCCACCTTCTGGTGAAGACTAAGAAGCAGCTCACGGTCAGTCATCACACAAGGAGCAGTTGCTTGAGGATTTGGCTTGGATGCATTGGCAGCAGAATCATGAGTGGCAGAGTCATCATTGGTGGAATAAGATGCAGCTTTGCAGAACTGACCATCCAATGGACGAATACCTTCATCGATAACAGCTGGTGCCTTGCCCTTCTAATCAGCTAAGGAATATGTCCGCTTGAGGACTTCAATCGGTGGCAAGTAGCTGAGCTGATTCTGAAAATCAGCTTTGCAGTTGAGTGAAGACCTTGTTCTGAGGAATCTCATGATCCAAGGAGCATAAGGTTTCAGCTCAAACGAATAAAGAGCAACATTTGCCAGAGTCCTCATGAAGAAATCATGATAATTGACAGGGATGCCATGCATGATGTTGAATAGCATATTCTTCATGATGCCAACAATTTCCTCATCAGATGAGTCGTGGCCTTTGATAGGACTCATAGTCTTCGTCAGAATGCGATAGACGGTTCTTGGCACGTACAACAATTCCTTCACGAGGAATTTGGTTCTTGGGGCTTGACCGGGCTTCAGAGGCTTCATGAGCACTTGCATGTAATGAGCAGTAAGTTCAGGTTCTTCGTACAGACAACGAGCACCTTCAGGTGGAGGACTGATTGGCAAGGCATGCCGTAATTCAGAGGCCGGTGCCTTGTAATGAGTGTTTTCGGTCATCCAATCTAACACCCAAGTGTTGATATCATCAGCATCACCTGTGATGTGCAGTGTTGTGTAGAACTGAAGAATAAGCTCTTCATTCCAATCAACGATGTCAGAGCAAAAGTTGAGCAGTCCTGCATCATGAAGCATACTGAGGACTTGAGAGAAGCAAGGCATTGATTCCATGTCCACGTGAGGAATATGCACGTGGTCGAAGACTTTGTCCTTGTTGAAAAGCAGTGAAGAATAGAAGTTGGCCTGGCTGCCAGTCCAGAAGCGCTTCCTTCTAAGACGAGCATTGTCATAAGGGTTGAATTCAGTGAAGAAAACATGCTCGCCGAAGAAATCATCAGCCTTGAATTTCTGCTTCTTTGAGAAGGGATCCTTTGGCTTGGGCTGAGGAGTGTCAGTCAATTGCATCACCACCTCAGGAATCACAATCTCAAGATCCACAGACTGAGGAATTTCAGGCTCTTCTTCAGCTGCAGTCTGGGTCTTCAATTCTTCATTGACATTTTCATCAGCACTAGTGGCTGGAATTTCTTCATGGACAGATGGGGTTGCATGAGGTTCTTCAGATCCCATTTGTACTTCAGTGGCAACAGGGGACTGAGGAATTGATTGGAGTGGGGTGAACATTGGAGAGTTGGGGGTGCTGACTTTCCCAAAAGTCATCATTCAGCACGGGTGTGGTACAACCAATGTCCACATGCTCATCTTCCATCTCTTCAACACCGGCCTCTTCAGTAGTGAACTGAGGCATAGGCGAGGAGACAACTGGTGTTGAAGGGATTGCATCTACTTCAATTTCTTCATCCAACTGCTCTGACGAAGCAGCAGAAGGATTCTCTTCATCGGATTCGCTTGGAATCACATAGTCTTCATCATAAGGAACAAAGTCCTTTGATGGCATAGATGAGAGAGGAACAACATCAATGGGATTTGCAAACGAGCTTGTCAAAGGCTTCATCTTCTTCAGAGTTGAAGAATCTGATGAAGTTGATGCCTTCCTCTTCTTCACAGTTGCACGCTCTGCAGCCTTGGTCTTCTTTGCATCTGATGCATATGGAAGGATTGTAGTTGGTGTCGGCGCAGGAGGAGCAGAGGAATTTGGTTCAGTTTCTTCAAGCGCAACTGATACAGTTGCCCTGACTTCTTCATTTTCTTCACGCACGTCACTACTAGATGCCCTGGCAATTTCTTCAACGGCTGGAATGCAGTCATCAGCCCTGGTACTTTCATTTTCTTCAGCAGCCTTATTGTCATCAGCGATGCTAGCATGTTCCTCAGTAGGCTGTGCAGATGCTTCAGCCTGAGGATTTTCTTGTTGCGCTGGGGCTGCAACATTTGAAGTGAATTTATCAGTAATATTCACAAATCTGACTTTGGCTCCAAGCCAGTCAGCATAGTAGCAATCAAATTCATCACTCAGTTACATGATTTCAGCTTGTAAGGAAACTAGTTGTTGAGGGGAGAGACTGAGGACATTGTCCTTTAGGTAGCGCTGCTTCTTGTACTGCGCTTTCTTCAGCCTTCTTCCTTCTTCAAATTTCCATTTTTCTTCTTCAATGAAGGCAGTCAGGACATGACTTTGACCAGGAGTGAGGTTCATCTCTGGCAAAGGCGTGTTTGGGTCCTTGTGCCATAAATCGATGAAGTCTAGGATCAACTTCCGATCCAGTAGCATTGGCACATTGCTGCCTTTGGCTCTAGTGGCCCTGGCCTGCCTGTCTCTGATGATTTTGGCAAGTTCTTCATCATCAGCCTCATCATCATCAGAGGGCACTTGAAAGGTGACCTGCTTCTTGTGAGGACTTGGTCGAAGGCCTCGTCCAACAGTGGTCTTTTTCTTTAGTAGAGAGGGGCCAATTGAGGACTTTGGTGCAGCTGAGGAACTTGTAGACGCTCCTGAGGTAATTGAGATGCCTGTAGTCCTTTGACACGTGGTGAGATGCACAGGTGCAGAGGATTTAGTGAAGACTTTGTCGGAGGAGCTGAGGACATTGAAGGAGGAGCAGATTGAGGAATTGGCCGTGAGGGCTTTGAAGGAGAAGCACTTGGCTTGTGAGCAGACTTCTTAGGCATGGCCTTCTTCGGCTTGCTTGCAGAGGCCTCAGCAGTGGTAGCAGCAACAGCAGAGTCTTCATTAAATTTCCTCACTGCTTCCTTTGCCTGCTTGGCCAGTTTGGCCTAGCGCTTTGCCCATTCATCACGATAATCCTCACCGCACTTGAGGCTGGTGGGATCTGCCAATTGGCCAGGTGCCAATGGAGGTCTTGGGCATGGAGGGTTGAGTGCGAATTTCTTCATGCACTTGGGAGTGACATATCTGTAGTCCCTCCATTCCCATGCCCATCTCCTCTCAATCTTTTGAATGCGCACCTTGCGCTGATTTTTATCTTCCTCAGGGGGTGTGCAGTATCCAGCATAAATATCATCAGGGATCTCAAATGATGTGTTGACCTCAGGCCTCTTTCCACCCTTCTGTGGCTTCTTACCGTCAGCCATTTTCTTCAGCTGAGGAATATGAACAACTGAAGTTTCTGAAGAGGTGTGCAGCTTTTCTTCGAGGAACGCTGCAAATGAGTTAAGTTGATGAGAACCAAGTGATTCAGCAGCGGACATGTGTACCTGTGAACAGAGTATAGTTGTGAGGAATTTGGAGAGGTCATATGCGTTCTTAGAAGGTTTTTCAAAAAGAATAAGTTTGAGGAATTTGACCAGATGAGTCTTGAGGAATTTCACTAAGCGTGCTTTGTTTTAGGTTCCAGAGTTGTATAGATCGAAGATCCACACAATTGAGGAATCTTGAAGAAAATCATTGCTTAGAGAAACGAATCAAGAGCAGATGACATGTGAGGTGTTCACTGTGTGAAGATTTGAAGAATAAACACCTTTGAAGATTTTCAAGAAAACATTCAAATCAAACAGGGCAGTAAAAGTAACTTTTAATTACCCTTGATGAAGAACATGATGAACTGGGAAGTGTGGATGTGAAGTTCGTCAGTTTTGATCTTCCACGCCCTAACTCGGCAGAGGAAAACAGCTACGGCTGCGGCAGAGTGAAGAAATCCGCAACCGGCGCGAGTACGACGACGACGAGGTCGAGGCAGTGAAGCTCTTCCTCACCAGCGACGATGAAGTAGCGGCGGCGCTAGGGTTTGAGAAGCTCGAGCGGGAGTGAGAACGAGCGGAGTAAAAACGAAGTGAAGAAGGGGAGGGGGTATTTATAGTCGGAGTGAAAAACTGTACGCCCAAAGAAATTAGACGAACGTGCCCCCGATCCTTCTCATTCGCTTGACATGTGTCACCCACATACTGAGAGGTGGTGATCGTGTAAGATCGTGGGTGAATAGATAAGTATTGTCGTGGGATGTGGAACGGTTTGAGCGGCAAAGCCGAAATTTTTGATAAGATAAGTTAAAATTTCTGTTCGCAATTTCTTCAGTTGACAAGGACACAGTGAAGATTTTGAACGAGTTTCAAATAGAATGCACATGAAGAATTTGTGAACAGACTGGGTTGAGTTTAGCATAGAGGGGGAAGGGTCCGATCACATTCAGTTAGCAAAAAAAATTAACTTGAAGAATTAGCAATAAGTGAATGCTGTAGAGGACATAAACTCACATATATATATATATATATATATATATATATATATATATATATATATAGGGTGAGCCTATTCTAATAACACCCTTAAGAGTCTTATTCTGCTAACAGCAGGCTTATTCTACTAACACATTCGCACTGCGGAAAACCCCGAACAGAACCACACACGCCCCCACCCCCTCCACCTTCTTCCTCTCTGTCTCCACCGTGCCCACCTCCTTCCCCCACTCCACACGCAGCCCCACCCCTCCACCTTCTTCCTCTCTCTCTCCCCCGTGACCTCCCCACCTTTCCCAATCTGCCCCAACCTCCACCTCCATCGCCCTGGCCGCCCCACCCTCTCCAGCCACCTTCTTCACCGCCGCCGGACAGGAGAGCGCCACCACGCCGCCCTGGATCCGAGCGGCCGACGCCGTCCTCCCCTGCCTTCAACCGCCTCCCGCTCCCCATGCAACCACCTAGCCCCACCACGCGCTCCCTCCACTGCGTCGCACCACCACCTCCGTCCCCCACGCCGCCCGCCCCGGCCTCCACCCAGCGCCGCCGCCCCACCTCACTCCACCTCGCGTCGGCCTCGCCTCCTCCGGTGAGCAAGGGCCCTTCCTGCCGCGCAGGCACCTCGCAGGGGCCTAGATCCGGTGACACCCCGATACGTCCCCAGCGCCGACGACCTCCTGCTGGTCGCCGCGGCCGGATCCACACTTCCAACCTTTGGATCCGCCGTGGCCCTGCCTTGCCCCGTTGTCCTGCGTGAATCCCACTGGATCTTGCGGCGGGTGGCCTGGAAAGGGAGGCGGATTCAAGCCTGACGGAAAGGGGTCCATGCCTCCAAGGCACGCCGGTGACGAGTAACACAAGCAGGGAGGGAGCGCCACTCCCCCTAACCTCCACGCGACCAGCTCCGACCGTGGACTCCGCATCCCTAACCTCTGCGCTGCCCATGGATCTCGGCCCATCTCTGTGGTGGCGCCTCGGCTCCCGGACGCAGTTCCACTGGGTCGCGAGTGCGGTTCACCACGCTCCAGTGCGCCTCCCCCGTGCGTACCCTCCCTCCAACTCGCCTCCTCCAGCGGCCAGAGAGGAGGACGATGGCCACCCGATAAGACGCTCGGGTCTGCTGTCTCCGGCCAAGGCGAGGACGGCCACACTGTGAGGCACGCTAGGATCCCCATCCTTTCTCCCACAAGGGGATCGAGCAATTAGCTCGGGCGAGTTGACCATTTTTATCATCTCCATTGCAATCCGATGACTCGATTCATGCAGCTCATGTGGTGTGCGTGTGCAGTTTTCAGGCCCGTTGGTGGCTGGTTCTATGAACAACCACCGCGGGGCAACACTGGTGCCGATGAGCTCATGGACTTCAGCGCACGTCCTCTACATCCTCCGCCACAACTGCCATGACCACCTCGCCGCAGGATCAAAATGCTCTGTATCGTACAACAGGGGAATTCTTTCTGTGTTGTGATTTTCAGTGGACGCCGGCGTTTCTCTTTTTGCGGCGATTCATTTGCATCTCGTGTGGTTTACATTGGGGTTGACTCGATGACATGGCGAGCAAAATGTTGACCACAGCTCTGCAACATGGCGTGCAGTACGCAGGCATGTGAGAGTGCAGCTCGGCATTGCGGATGTTGTAGTTCACTTTTTTTATTTTTGAATGAAAAATCCAGTGCTTTTCGGCCAACTGACGGAGTACAGTCAACGACGACGTGCAGTTCGCCGACGAGCTCCTAACATTTGGAGCAGCACGGGCGTGCAGTGCCCTTTTTGTTCTTTTGTTTGTCCTTTTAGGTGGTCGCTGACGAGGATGCAATGCCTTTTCTTTTTGCATTCATTCACTTGTATGCCATGTGGTTTATTTGTAATTATTTTTTGAAAACTCAAACTTCACTTTATTTTGTTTCCAAAAAGGAAGTCTATTTTGCACTAACAAGGCGGTACATTTGAAAAAAACAAATCACTACAGTTTGCTCACTTTGTCCATGCGGTCCACGCTTTACATTCAAGTACATCTATTGGGAGAACAGTTGAAAAACAACTAGAAACACCCACACACACACAAATATACTCCACTCGCTCTCATCCATGTGGTTCTCTACTCTTGACACTGTAGTCCACTCCCACTAACAAGGATGTGCACGGGTTGAAAAAACCTAGTGCATGTAGCCAACGATGGATGCAGTGCGGTTTTCATTCAGAAGCAGTGCGGTCGGCTGTATGATGTTTTTCATCCCGTAAGTGCAAAAGAATTGTTACGAAAGCAAAAAAAAGTAATGCGGTTCACTTCTTGATAGTGTTGTGGTTCATTTACACCCGATGTGAAGTGCACTCTACTTTCTCGTTCTCGAAAAAAATTACATTTGAATAAAAGAAACCATGCAGTTCTCTTACCCGTGTGATGCAGTGCGGTTTTTCGTCCGTTGCAGTGCGGTTTTCAGTCGGATGAAGTACCCACGTCGATTTGGGTGTCGCGAAAAACAGTATCCGCATTTTGGTAAATTCGAAATTCCCCTTAAACCGTAAAGAATTAGAGAGAGTGTTCTAAATGAAAGAGTTGCATATCATCGATATCTTTCCAACGGCGTATCGTTTGAATCATTCCGACAAGCGGTTTGCAAAAATTTCGCGAAAACAACCACTGCCACTCGTCGTCCGCCGCACGATTTTCAAAATTAACTTAAAACCGTAAGGAATCTCAAAAATATTTCAACATATGAAAGTTGCGCCTCCTTTGTAGATTTCTAACGGCGTATCACACGCCTTGTTTCGACGAACGGTTCAAAAACTGGAGCGAAAACAGTACTGAAAATTTTAAAAAACTTGAAAAACAGAGTTCCGCGATTTAGTAAATTTGAAACTGCTCTTAAACCGTAATAAATTAGAGAAAGATTCATATATGAAAAAGATGCGCTCCGACGATATCTATCCAGCGGCGTATCATTTGCTTCATTCCGACAAGCGGTTTAGAAAAAAACATGAAAAAACGCTCGCTGCCACTCGTCATCCCCGCACTATTTTCAAAACTGCTCTTAAACTGTGTGGAATCTCGAAAAGTGTTCAACATGTCGAAGTTGCGCCTAATCCATAGCTTTTCAATGGTATATTACACGCCTCATTCTGATAAACGGTTAAAAAATTAGAGTGAGAGTAGTACCGAAAAAATAAAGCGTGCAGTTTTTTCCGATGAGAAGTTCACTAGTCTCTATTGCAGTGCTCGTCGTTAAAATGATGCAGTGCGCTTCTGTTGAGCGTGCAGTGCCAAAGTGGTGTGCAGAATAGTTATTCTGCTAATATTAGCAGAATAGTTATTCTGCTAATTATTCTGCTAATATATATTCAAATGAAGAACAACAACGGAAAGAGTGAAGAGTGAAGACAAAGCAAAGTTGAAGAATTTGAAAAACTGAGGAATTTCAAAAACTGAGGAAAAACTCAAATTGAAGATTTTCAACTTTGGTTGGTGGCGTAACCCACCATATAAGAAAGCTGATTTTAGACACCGTGTACAATTGTCATAGGGCTCTGAGAATCAATTTCTTCAATAATTTCTTCACACTTAGAGAGTTAGTCTTCATTGATTGAAGTAAAACGTTACTTTGTGTGTTGCACATCTAAGTCATCAAGTCACCATAAGTGTTAGGATGTGTGTCCTTTTCAGAGAACATTCGAAGATTCTAGGATATTTAGCTCACACCGCAACTTGCTAAATCTCTTCTCATCCAAGGGCTTAGTGGAGATATCGGCCAGCTAGTCATCAGTGCTTGCATGGTCGATGGAGATGTCGTCCTTCGACACATGATCACGAAGAAAATGATGACGAATCTGGATGTGCTTTGTCTTTGAGTGATGAACTAGGTTATGAGCAATCTTGATAGAGCTCTCATTGTCGCAGTAGAGAGGCATATTCTTCATGTTGATGCCATAGTCCTTGAGTGTTTGCTTCATCCATAGTAATTGAGCACAGCACGATCCAGCAGCAATGTACTCATCTACTGCAGTGGATAGTGAAATGCAGTTCTGTTTCTTCGAGGACCAACAGACCAAAGATCGTCCGAGGAAATGGCATGTGCCTGATGTTGACTTGTGGTCCACACGATCACCAGCATAGTCAGAGTCCGAATATCCAATGAGATCAAAAGAAGAGCCCTTGGGATACCATTACCCAAGTGTTGGTGTGTGAGCTAGATATCAAAGAATATGCTTCACAGCCTTATGGTGTGATTCCTTCGGTGTAGCTTGAAATCGGGCACACATGCAAACACTAAGCATAATAACCGGCCTAGATGCACATAGGTACAATAAAGAGCTAATCATGGAGCGGTGTACCTTTTGATCGAAGTCTTTACCATTTTCATCAGTGCATAGATGGCCATTTGTGGGCATTAGAATTTTGACCCCTTTGCAATCTTGCATGCCGAATTTCCTCAATACATATTTGAGGTATTTCTCCTGAGATATGAATATGCCATTGTGCTGTTGACGAATTTGAAGACCTAAAAAGAATTTCAATTCTTCCATCATAGACATTTGATATTCTTCACTCATAATATAGACAAATTCATCACTGTAACGTTGGTCAGTACAGCCAAAAATGATATCATCAACATAAATTTGGCACACAAACAATTCACCATCATAAGATTTAGTGAAAAGAGTTGGGTCGAGTGAACTGGGTTTGAAGCCTTTCTTCATGAGGAATTCCTTCAAAGTATCATACCACGCCCGAGGGGCCTTCTTGAGGCCATACAGGGCCTTATTGAGTCTGAAGACTTTGTCAGGATGCTTTGGATCTTCAAAACCTGGGGGTTGAGCAACATATACTTCTTCCTCAAGCTTACCATTGAGGAATGCACTTTTTACATCCATTTGTTGTAAGATAATATCATGATGGTTGGCATAAGCAAGTAATATGCGAATAGCCTCAAGTCTAGCAACAGGTGCAAAAGTTTCGTCAAAATCAATTCCTTCAACCTGTGTGTAGCCTTGAGCTACAAGTCATGCCTTATTCCTCACCACAAGGCCATTTTCATCTTGCTTGTTGCGGTAGATCCACTTTGTGCCAATGATATTGTGCTTGCGAGGATCTGGACGTTTGACCAGTTCCCAAACGTTGTTGAGCTCAAACTGATGTAATTCTTCTTGCATAGCTTGAATCCACTCAGGCTCTAGAAATGCTTCATCTACCTTGGTGGGCTCTGAGATAGAGACAAAAGCAAAGTGCCCACAAAAGTTAGACAAATGTGAAGATTTGAGCGTGTGAGAGGACTTGGTGCTTCAATGTCATCGATGATTCTCTCAATTTGCACTTCGTTGATATGCGAGGATGAGCGGGTTGTCATCGAGGAATTTGATCCGCATTTTCTTCAGGACCATTTTCCTCGGCACCATTTTCTTCAGGTGCCCCAGCTCGATGTTCTTCACGTTCTGGAATGAATTCTTCAACAGATTCTTCTGTAGGAATGACATCCTTAGTAGGCTTGAACTTGATAGATTCCTCGGGTGCTGGTTCATCTATCACAGAAGGTAGGTGCTCTCTTTGCAAGCCAATAGTTACATTGAACCGCACATCTACAGTTTCAACAACTTTGTGAAGAATGTTGTTGAAGACTCTGTAGGTGTTCGAGTCCTTTCCGTAACCAACCATAAAACCCTCATGTGCTTTCGGTGTGAATTTAGAATTGTGATGAGGATCTCTAATCCAACATTTAGCACCGAAGACTTTGAAATAACTTACATTGGGCTTTTCGTCTGTGAGAAGTTCATAAGCAGTCTTCTTGAAGAATTTGTGAAGATATACTCTATTGATGATGTGGCACACAGTATCAATTGCCTCAATCCAGAAGCGACGAGACGTCTTGTATTCATAAAGCATAGTGCGAGCCATCTCAACAAGAGTTCTATTCTTGCGCTCCATGGCGCCATTCTGCTGAGGAGTATAAGCAGCAGATAACTCATGAATAATACCAAGTTCATCAAGATAGTCATCAAGACCGGAATTCTTGAACTCAGTCCCATTGTCACTTCTGATGTGCTTGATCTTCACACCAAAGTTGGTTGAATCCCTCGAGGAAAATCGTTTGAAGACTTCCTGCACCTCATGTTTGTAAGTGACGATGTGCACCCATGTGTAACGAGAATAATCATCAACAATAACAAAGCCATATAGAGATGCATCATTTGTAACTGCAGAATAATGATTAGGACCAAAGAGATCCATGTGAAGCAATTCAAATGGACGAGTGGTAGTCATGACAGTCTTTGCTGGATGCTTGGCCTTTGTCATCTTTCCAGCTTCACAGACTCCGCATAAGTGATCCTTGAAGAATTTGACATTCTCAATGCCAATGACATGCTTCTTCTTCGTGAGTGTGTGCAAATTCCTCATGCCAGCATGACCAAGTCGTCGACGCCATAGCCAGCCTTTTGAAGCTTTTGCAAGTAGGCATATGGCTAGTTGTGGTCCTGTAGAGAAATCAACAATGTACAACTCCTCTCCTAAAGCCTTCGAAGACTTTGGAATTGTCAGCTTCCATGATCACAACACAACGATATTTGCCGAAGACAACAACCATATCGAGATCACAAAGCATTGAGACAGACATGAGGTTGTATCCTAAGGACTCGACAAGCATGACTTTGTCCATGTGTCGATCCTTTGAGATCGCAACCTTACCTAGACCCAATACCTGACTTTTGCCTTTGTCAGTGAAGATGATATGCTTCAGATGTGACGGTGATAACGAAGCATCCATCAATAGATTCTTGTCACCAGTCATGTGATTTGTACATCCACTATCGAGGACCCACTCATTGGCTTTGGGATGATCATCCTGCAGATGAATTAGTGCAGCTTATGAACTCATATACTTCATCAGTGAAGAATATGACACCAATATCATCAGATCAATTTCGTCAAGCAATAGAACAGACAAACAGTAGGAGGACGTGAGAAATGATAATTCATTTCTTCATGATTAGCCCGTGTCCTTTTAGGCAATTTAAGGTCTCCAGCAAATTCTTCAGACGTTTTAAGCACGTCTGGAGACCTGACCCTGCATAATAGATTAGTTCTTTTTCTTCACCACCCACATCTGAAGAGGTGGCAAAGAATTCATCACTCTGTGAGCACCATATGAGAAAGGTGGCATAGAAGCCAGTCCACTTCGTTTCACATAAGAGGGATTAGGATAAGCATATGAATAAGTAGAGAAATTCTTTGAGGACTTATGAACATAATGGTTAGAAGAATAATGCTCATATTCATAGCCCTTAGCTCTTCCTTGCGAAACAGAGGGATTAGCACGATGATTATCATATGAGGACTTTGATCCTTTTGAGGAATTTGATCCATATGAGGAATTTGGTCCGTTTGAGGACTTGAATCCATATGAAGAATTTGGTCCATATGAAGAATTCGATCTGGATTCCTATTCTTCACAGGTGGTGTCATGAGGACATTCACCTGAAGACTTTCAAGGCAACCTTTGGGAACCCAGATTTTCTTCATAGGGGAACCGTTCCTGCAGTTAGTACCAACATATCTAGCAAATACTTCACCATTCTGATTTTTGAACAGTTTATAGTTGGAGTCAAATGACTCATTAGAAGAATGAGGAGATTCACATGTAAAGCCAGATAAATTGGATGGATCAACTGGAGGTCCCTTTGCAGCAACCCATGAGGTTTTGGGGTACTGCTCAGGCTTCCAATATATTCCATCAGCATTGAGTTTCCTCTCAAAGGCAATACCCTCTTTCCTAGGGTTCCTATTGAGGATCTGCTTTTAAAGCACATCACAAAGAGTCTGATGCCCTTTGAGGCTTTTGCACATGCATGTCATGTACAATTCCTTTAGCCCTGAATCATCAGTGATACTACCAATGTCCTCAGATGAGGAATTAGTGATAGCAGAGGCAGATGAAGAATTTGTAGCATTAGAAGCATTTGAACATTCAGGTGAAGAATTAGCAGATTCACGTTCGATGCACTTCAAACATGGAGGAACAAATTCTTCCTGAGTAGCGCTGATTTGTTGAGCAAGTAATGAATCACGCTCCTTCTGAAGACACTACAAGAAATATGTCAACTTGTGACCTTGACTATTGGTCACTGAAAGGTCACAAATTTCCATTTATGACCTTTTTGTGACCAAAAACAGAAGGTCAAAAGCTGGCAGTCGTAAACTGACTATAGCGACCTTCTCATAGAGAAGGTCGTAGACGTTTATGACCAAAATATGTCTACTGTGGCGTTTTGGTCACTAGCAACCTCCCCAGGCCACGTAGGCGTCCAGCGTGGCAAGCTGATGTGGCACAAGATTCAGCCCGGTCCAATTCAGTTTTCCACATGGGCCTAGCCCAACAATTCGGCCTTTTTATATTTTTTTTCCTATTAATTTTAGTCAGCCACATGGGCCAAGCCCTACATTTCAGCCTTTTTATCTTTTTTTTCCTGCCAAATTATGTTTAACCAAATGAGTCCAGCCCAATGTTTTTCAGGCTTTTTCTTTCCTGGGCCTTGGCCTTTCCACATTCATTTATTTTCGTTTCATTTTTTACCCAAAATATTTGTCCAGTATAATTTGATCCTTGGCCTTTAAGGTCCAACTCCAGCCCATTTAACGAACATTTTCAAACCAGTTTGAATAACAATATGAATCACCACCAATTAGCTGAATATTACAGAAATATCTCAAAACTCACATTCTACAAATTTCCATCACATCCGTACTTTATACATATCCAAGCAACCTACAACATTACGTATTCAAGCATTCAACTGCTGAAATACTCTAGAACAGGAAAAGAATAAATAGAACTATCTAGTGCTTCACAACAAGAAAACATGTAGTCTGCTTCTTCAAGTACTGCTTCTTCCTTAGCAATGACATGCTGATGCAAAACATCTGGGCATTCAAAAGAGAACAAAAAGTATGTCACTGATATAAGAAATATTACACGAATACTTTTAAAATAAAAACTAAAAGTACATGAGAAAATTTGAGATGGAAAGTTAGCCAACAAAATTTATATAGAAGTTCTTTTTGCAATACAATTATCTTATGTACATATGAATGACACCCAAGTAATTTGAGATGGAAACAAGTACATCTAGCAATCTAACATGTATAGTGGCACCAGCAAAAGAGAAAGACATGGAAGAATTTTAGCTTTACATAATGTTTACAAGAACAGGACCCTGATACAGGATTTAGCTTGTCCTCAACACTGTTAACAAGGTACTGAAAGTAGCTATGTGCATCAGCCTCACCAAGTCTTATCATGAATTGGTTGCTTTTAAAAACTATACTATATTTCTGGACAGCAAACTAAATAGACGGCTGCTCTCAAACCGTACATCCAAACAAAGCAAATAAGTACTCTACGGAAACCTTAGAACATGCTTTACAACTCATATGTAGAGGCCAACTTGAAATTATGAGCATAACGAACTCGTTTTTTTAGTTAGAAGCTCGCTGTCCAAAACTGTCAGGTAGTGCAGTTTTTTAACTGAACCAAATTCAGTTTACACAGAGGTAAGGAACTACTTCAAAAACTGAGGTAAGTAAGGAACTACTTCAAAAACAGAGGTGCTAACTATGTTTACACAGAAAAACTGTACTATATTTCCGCCGATTCAGTAAAGCGTATAAATAGGTTCAGACCAATTGGTAAAATGAAATCTACTCCATGAGATTTAGTCAACTTTAGGGAGTATCGCAGATTCAGACCAATATTTGCAAGCATGTAAATACTGGTTCAACACTAGGGAGTACTGACTTTTGGTGGCAGAAAGAAAGCAAACTCAATTTGGCAAGCAGTGCAATGCCAAGTGAATTTAGTCAAACATGCAAGTGAATTTAGAGTAGTAGCACTAGGGACTAGGGACTGACAGCAGTAGCACTAGATTCAATCAAGTGAAAGTGAATTTAGAGCAGCAGCAAAATCAGGGAATGTGAGAGAGGTAGAGGGAGGCTCAACCATGAATTGCTGCTGCCCCATGGTTGGGTATGTAATTGTCGCCGCTCCTCGTGGATGCCGAGGTTGGAGACGCTGGATCTGTGCGGGCATCCACCTCCCATCCGCACCAGCTGAAGCAAACCATAGCAGATGAACATCATTTAAACAGCAAAGAACATCATTCAGATGCTTTAGAAGCATAACAGAGTGAACATCATTCGCATGCTATTCAGTATGATATCTCAGATTTTACAACTAAGCAAAACATGCATACTGTAACACTTCAGTACGAATGTAAGTAATGTCTCTTCCATCATCATCTTCTTGCGTAACAACAAACGAGAGGATGCACACATTTTAGTATCACCAATCAGTCTGGTTATCTGCTAACATACAAATAACCAGACACATCTTTACTGATAAACATGACATAGCTGTCAGCCATGTGGAAAAGACAAGCTTATGATGTTACATGCCGATTACAGAGGAGTATTTTCGTGGAACCTGAGCCTAGAGAAGAGAATAAAGGATAAGCAGTGGTTCTATAGCAGCCTGGAATATGTGGACGCATATGCATACTGAACAAATGGTACAATCAGTAGGGGACAAAACATCACAATGGGTCATGCTATCGCAAGGCTTGAATTGTATCCTCATTAGATACTTTGATGTTGATGGTTCCTGATAAGTATGCGCAACCTTGTACCGAGCGACAAATTAATGAGATGCTTGATGTCGATGGTTTATACAACCTTGCACCCATCGACAAATTAATGAGACACTTGATATTGATGGTTGCTACACAAATTCTGAAGGCAGTAGGAACCATAGCAAAACGATTTTACTCCCTCCGTTCCAAAATAGATGACCCAACTTTGTACTAAATTTAATACAAAGTTGGGTCATCTATTTTGGAACGGAGGGAGTATTTACTTGGAAGCGGCTTTGTATGTTCAGTTAGCATAGCAGATAACATTTGCGTAACACTTCAGTACGAATGTAATCTCACCAATCAGTCTGGAACCGCAGGAATCTTGGCATGCACACATTTTAGCAAGCGTCTTCCCTGCGATGGAAACAGCACCGACGAGAGATGTCAAACACAAGCCTCACGAAAATTTAGAACATCAAGGGACGAGTACCGGACGACAGCAGGAAGAAACCACACCTGAGATGTAAGGCTGCAAAACACCGGCACCGCGGACGCCCTTCCATCCATCCAGCCAGCCTCCGGCAATGGCGGCATGCGAGGTCACCAACCACGCATGCATGCCCAAGATGAATGTAATCAGTCTAGGTCCCGCCGTACATGAGAGGAGATGGAAGACTTGGCAAGGACGGTGTACATACCTTGGGCATCTAGGTCCCGCCGGAGATGCGCCGTCGTCGACGACCACCGCAGTAGCAATCTCCGGTGTGGTCCGGTGTGCCGCACCAGACCGAGAGCAGGCGGTGGATCCCGATGCGGCCGGCCTCCATCACGCAGGTGGGTGTGGATCCGGCGCCGCCGTCGCCGGAACTGGTGCGCCCCATCTATCCATCCATGGGTGGGCGTGGGTGGGTGGGTGGATCCGTGGAAAAGGGGGTTTCCATGGGTGGATGGACGAGATGAGGAGGGAGGTCGGCCGGAGGTGGGGATGGGGCCGGAGACGGGGAGACGAGGTCGCCGGTGGGGGTGGGGATCGGCGGCGGCGGCGGAGATTGGAGAGGAATCGGGGGTGGGGAAGAGGAGCAGTTTGCGGGCAGCTTCGCGGGGCTCCACTCGTGAATCTGGGCATGGGCTCGATCTTGGGTCACCCTCGACCTTGTCTACGGTGAGGGCCGTCGACGGTGGCGGTGGGGGTGGGGTTGGGGCGGCTGTGGGGCGAGAGGGGGAGAGTGGATCGGGGGAGAGGAGTGGATCGGGGAAGTTAGGGTTTGGGTGAGAGGGTGAGGGGGTGAGGGCTGCCGTTGGATCCAGAAGCATCCAACGGTGGTTGAGGCATGATCCGCGTGATATGCCTATGAACCAATCAGAGCGCACCAAACAAGTTGCAGATTTTTTGACCATATAAATTGGTCATGATTGATTACATACAAATTTTTCATTTCATTTTTCAATGCTCAAAATGAGTTTTTTGTGAAAGACCTATCAAATATTTGTTCAAATGATGCCATATTTTGCACAAGTTTACATCTTAGATTGGCAAACAATATTGACAAAGGGAGTTTTTATTTCTTTTGCATGAAAAAACAATTTTCCATTTTTTGAGTGCTCAAAATAAGTTTTTTTGTGAAGAACCTATCAAATATTTTTTGTAAAATTTTACCAAATCATTTTTCTAAAATACTAGGCCATATTTAATGCACAATTGACCAAATGGTTAGGTGTTAAAAGTTTTGATCCACCTTTGGTGAAAAAGACAAATTTCCGCCGTTTCACTGGAAGTGGGGCAAATTTGAACTGTGGCTGCCTCATAGTTTGCTATTTATTTTTTCCAAAATTTATTTCTAGGTACAAAAGTATCTATTTAATCAGAGAAACATCAAAAGTTTTCCAAGATTCAACCACTAGCTAGGAACGGTCAAGCCCGTCGTTTTGACCACATTTTGAAACGGGCATAAAAATTCAAAAAAATTGAAAAAAAATTGGAAAACCTTCGCATTGTGTCATTATATGTGGCCAAGTTCCTAAGAAAAATAACAAACTTGTAATACGGCAATTATTTTTAAAAAGTGTTCTCAGAAACGAGCTATCACGTGTGGAGATCAATGGCTTTCAAGTCAAATGATCAATCTTATGGCCACGTTCATGGCATAGTTTGTTCAAATGATCTCATATTATGCACAAGGGTGCATATTGGAATGGCAAACAATGTTGCCTAAGGAAGTTTTCATTTTCTTTGGACGAAAAAACTATTTTCCATTTTTCGAGTGCCCAAAGGGAGGTTTTTTTGTGAAGGACCTCCCAAATAATTATTGCATAATTGGACCAAATCAATTTTCTAAAATAATAGGCCATGTTTAATGCATAATTGACAAAATGGTTGGGTGCCAAAAGTTTTTATCCACCTCTGGTGAAAAAGACAAATTTTTGCCGATTCAGCAGGAAGCGGGACAAATATGAACTGCAGCTGCCTCATAGTTTGCTCTTTATTTTTTCAATCATTTCTAGGTACATAAGTATCTATTTAATCAGAGAAACACCAAAAAAATTCCAAGATTCAACCACTAGCTAGGAACGGTCATTTATGCCGTTTTGACCGCATTTTGAAACGGGCATAAAAAATTCAAAAAAAATCAAAAAATTGGAAAACCTTCGCATTGTGTCATTATATGTGACCAAGTTTCCAGGAAAAATAATAAACTTGTAATACGGTAATTATTTTAAAAAAGTGTTCTCAGAAATGAGCTATCAAGTGTGAAGATTCATGGCTTTTCAAGCCAAATGATCAATCTTATGGCCACATTCATGGCATAGTTTGTTCAAATGATCTAATATTGTGCACAAGGGTGCATCTTGGAATTCCAAACAATGTTGCCTAAGGAAGTTTTCATTTTCTTTGCACGGAAAATTCATTTTTCATTTTCCGAGTGCCCGAAATGAGGTTTTTTTGTGAAGGAACTACCAAATAATTGTTGCACAAATGGACCAAATCAATTTTATAAAATACTAGGACATATATAATGCACAATTGACAAAATGGTTGGGTGAAAAAAGTTTTGATCCACCTCTGATGAAAAAGACAAATTGTCGTCGATTCAGTTGGAAACGGGTCAAATTTGAACTGTAGCTGCCTCATAGTTTGCTCTTTATTTTTTCCAAAAATCATTTCTAGGTACATAAGTATCTATTTAATCATAAAAACACCAAAAAAATTCCAAGATTCAACCACTAGCTAGGAACGGTCAAGCCCGCCGTTTTGACCGCATTTTGAAACGGGCATAAAAAATTCAAAAAAAATCAAAAAATTGGAAAACCTTCGCATTGTGTCATTATATGTGACCAAGTTTCCAGGAAAAATAATAAACTTGTAATACGGTAATTATTTTAAAAAAGTGTTCTCAGAAATGAGCTATCAAGTGTGAAGATTCATGGCTTTCAAGCCAAATGATCAATCTTATGGCCACATTCATGGCATAGTCTGTTCAAACGATCTCATATTGTGCACAAGGGTGCATATTGGAATAGCAAACAATGTTGCCTAAGGAAGTTTTCATTTTCGTTGGACGAAAAAACCATTTTCCATTTTTCGAGTGCCCGAAAGGAGGTTTTTTTGTGAAGGAACTACCAAATAATTGTTGCAAAATTGGACCAAATCATTTTTATAAAATACTAGGCCATATTTAATGCACAATTGACAAAATGGTCTGGTGTAAAATGTTTTGATCCACCTCTCGTGAAAAAGACAAATTTCTGCCGATTCAGTTGGAAGCGGGTCAAATTTGAACTGCAGCTGCCTCATAGTTTGCTATTTATTTTTTCCAAAAATCATTTCTAGTTACATAAGGACCTATTTAATCATAAATACATGGTTTGGTGGCGATACGTCGAGGTTTGGGCGGTGGCCGAGGGCCCCAACTCTAGAGCGCGTAAACTCGCATGCCCGCCGCGTGGTCACCGCGTGACCGTGGCGTTGCCATGTGTTCTGGGCGGCCTAGGCATGTCTAGTGGGTTGGGCACTCCCCAGGTTGGTGCTAGGAAGAAAATTACAACATAAGATTCTCATGAGGAGACCAATCGATGCTCAAACATGAATTAGCAGCCAAGTGTTTGATTAGCGGTACGGGAAATGTACATGGCTAATGGGCGTGAGTTTTGGCTGAGGATGATCAGTTACTAAGAAGACCGTTTTCACAAATTTTCAGCTCAAAAGGAGGAGCCTAGGTGGTACTTGCTTTGCAAACCACCACACTGGACATAAATACGAATGTTGAAGCTCGGCTCAAAATAATGAATGGATTGAGCTGGCATTTGGTGGAGGATGGTTATTTGGGCATAGGAAAGCACTGTAGAAAATGGATACTATTTGGACATGCCAAAGTGGTACTTCCTTCACAAACTGTTACTCTGAACAGAATAGGAAAATGAATATTTTGAATTATTTTTGAACTAGGCAAGGAAGGTTTTTACATATTTGACGAAGATATGACCCAAAGAATTTATGAGATTTTTTGGGAATTTTGGGAATGACAGAAATATAGGTTGCTTCACAACCTAGGGCAAAAACTGCCACATGGACATGACACATAGGCAAAACTGATGAGGTGGCGCCTAGTCATAGCAACCCACAACAATTTACAAGGCTATGGCCATCTATATTTGTCGTTAACAACTAGAAATAAGGCAGCGGACTAGCACTGTTAGCTTTATGACCATTTCATGTAAGGAAATTATGACCTTTCTGACCAAAATGGTCGCAATGGTTTAGGGTTTGGAGCCCCTCGAACAGCTTTTGACCAATTGGTCTCAAATGGTCATAAATCTATGACCAATTCTTCCAGGGTCACTGACAGAAGGTCATAAGTTGACATATTTCTTATAGTGAGATCTTCATAACTCACTCTTAGCTTCTCAAGATCTTTCTTTCTTTGAAGAAATTCATAAGGAAGCTTCTCATGATCAGATAAGAGAGTGTTATGATGACCTTGAAGGATGTCAAACTTGGACTGAAGCGTCTGAAGACTTTCAGCCAAAGCTTTCGACTGATCCATTTCTTCACCCAACATATCATCGCTCTTATTTAGCATGTATAGAACTTTTTCCAAAGCTCTTTGTTGTTTAGTTGCAAGGGAAGCAAGTTTGACATAGCTGGGTCCAAATTCATCATCACTGGACTCGGATAGGTAGCATTCAGTTACCTTAGCACTTTTTTCCATAAGGCATGGTGTAGAAGATGATGATTCTGGTTCGAATGTCATCGCATTGAGAGATTCCTTGAAATCCTCAAACCAAGGATCATGACGAGTTCGATGACCTTCATAGACCTCAGAGAGTCGGTCCCAGATAAGCTTTGCATGGTTGAGATGCATGATGTTCCTGAACTGATTTTGTGACAGACATGAGCAAATGACGTCCTTCGCCGTAAGGTTGAGAAGAGTGTACTTGCGAATGTCATCAGCTTCCGCCATCTTGCACAGATCAGTAAGACCAATCTCAGTGACAGTCCACAGCTCGCTGTTCATTGCTATGAGGTGCTTCCTCATCATGGCCTTCCACTTGGGATAATCGTGACCGTCAAAGATGGGTCATGTCACTTTCTTCATACCTGCGGTCGACATAACTAAAACTCCAGGCTGTTAAACCAAAATCACACAGAACAACGCTCTGATACCAATTGAAAGTGCGTTATATCGACTAGAGGGGGTGAATAGGCGATTTTTATGAATTCTTCACTGAGGAACTAGCTGGTGAGGAAATTCCTTAGCGAAGAACTAGTAGCAGCGGAATAAGTACTCAGAAGTAAACACGACAGAACACAAGCATAGTCATCATGATGAAATGAAGACAAGCACAGAGTACAGAAAGCGTAAACACAGGATAACACAGGATGAAGACGGACAGACTGAAGAAACTGAACTGAGGAAATTGAGAAAGTCTTCAGTCAAAGTCTTCAAACAGATATGAACAAGCACACAACAACAGAAATGAGGAAATGAAAGAGTTGAGGAAATAGAACCAGTAAGCTTGGTGAAGACAATGATTTGGTAGACCAGTTCCAACTGCTGTCTCAGTTGTACGTCAGGTTGGAGTGGCTAGGTATTTAAACCTGAGGACACACAGTCCTCACTGTATTCTCCTTGAGCTAAGGTTACACAGACCTCACCCAATCACTCGTGGTAAGTCTTTAGGTGACTTCCAAACCTTCACAGACTAGGTCACTCGGCGATCCACAATTCCTCTTGGATGCTTTAGACCATGATGCCTAACCGTCTGGAAGAAGCACAGTCTTCAAAGGTAACAAGCGTCGGATTCACGCATGATCAATCTCTTCAGTGATGCTCAATCACTTTGGGTTTGAAGGTGTTTGGGTTTGGGTTTTCCTCACTTGATGATTTTCGCTCAAAGTCCTCGGAGGATGGGATGCTCTCAAATGACAAGTGTTAGTTTCTCTCGGAGTAGCCAACTAGCTAGTGGTTGTAGGGGGCGGCTATTTATAGCCTAGGGAGCACCCCGACATGATAAGACATAAATGCCCTTCAATGATATGACCGTTAGGTGGGTAGATATTTTGGGACAGCTGGCGCATAGCACAGCAATGGTCGGAATTTAGATTCTCAAATTCCTCAGGGCTATCATGTTCCTCACTGTGTAGGCAATCCGCACTGGCGAATTCCTAACTCCTCAGTCAGAACAAATTCCTCAGCGACCAGAAGAACTTCGTCTTTGTCACTGAAGAAATTGACTGAACTGTATGAGATTTCCAAAGGCTTCACTCGAAGGGATTGGTAGGTGTAGGATTTTGAGTTGAGCATCACATAGAAATTTTTCCTTAGTATTTCCTTGACCCCCTTTAACAGTACGGTGTTTCCTATGACTCAAGAAATAGAAAATGAAACTATGAAAACAAAAGTCTTCACGCTTCATGTTCCTCAAATGATTGCCAAGTCTTCAAGGTCACACCAATTTCTTCACTTTCAAAGTCTTCAGAAAGTCTTGAGAAATCCAAAGTCTTCAGTTGAAGAACTTCATTTTTAGGGGTCACCTTTCTCTGTAAATATCAAACACCTCATAGACTTATAGACCTGTGTACACTCACAAACGCATCAATCCCTTAACCTATAAGTCTTCAATACACCAAAATCACTAAGGGGCACTAGATGCACTTACAATAATGACTTATCTCCTTGCAGTTTAGTTGAGCCCCGGGACAGTAGTAGGTGCTGTCTACCAAGCACCGGACATGTTTGCTTGGATGGAAATAAGCTGTCAATAGAAACTAGTTGTCAACTATTTTTAAATAAACAATATAAATTACTTAATAAAATTGGTTGAGAAACTCACATAATGGTAGAACTGGAGGCGTTTGCACATCAACCCAGATGTCGATATTACCTTCAATTTCATCTTCCGGACGAATATCAAAGGTGATAAGCATATTAGGCTCAAATGCATAAGCCTTGCATAGTGCTCTCCAATTTTTGCATAATAGGAGTAGGTGTCTGCATTGTATAATTTTGCGGCAAAAGTATAACCATGCTCGGACCTCTAGTGAACTCTCTTTACCTCCATATTGTCCATAGTATTGAAACCAATCTTATCCGAGACATAAATTCTTGCATGGTAGGGGATATGCTAGTAGAATTGTAAAAAAATTAAAATTATAAGTTGAAGCAAAAGAAGCAGAAGTCATGCTTAATTACGAAAAAAGACTTGTCGTTGTGACTTACTATATCCACTTCGAAGGTCTCATCCAGCATGATGTTGAAGCGCCTACCACCAACTAGGTGAGGCCTTTTGCAGAGGCCGCGGTCGTCTTTGCAGTATTCGCACATAACGAATTCCCTTTCATCGCCATGCATTTGCTATGTTAATAGTTGAAACATTGAAAATCGATCAAAGGCAACTACCAGGAAACTCAACACACAAATCACTATTACGCAATATGCAACGGGTTGACTTTAGGTCTGCGAGTCTTCCTTCCTAAATTCCTATCTCACGTATATAGTCCGGATTCTTCCACTCTCATATTTCGACCATCGGTGATTGTTGCTATTCCTCCTTTCCCTAGTGCATTACAAATATCTAACACAAGGAAAAGAAGGAGAAGTGACCCGCACGACAACAGTCGGGATTCTTCCTCTCTCATATATATACATATACATATACATATACATAGGGAAAATCCATCCTACCACCTGGTGGTAGTTACCCCATATGTCTCATATACTACCATGTGGTACTATATATACTACTTTATTATTTTAAATATATTCGTATAATATATATAAGATATTTCAAAACAAGTTACATGAAAAAATTGCATATGAATCCATATTTTTTGTTATATTTTGAAATACGTACATATTTGTACGTCAAAAAGAGCATACTCAAAACATGGTATATACTATCTAAAAATTAGTACATATACTACCTAGTCATTGTTATATACTACATACTACACACACATACTCTTGATTTCGACAAATACTACATACAACATACACAACGCATATATATATATATATATATATATATATATATATATATATATATATATATATATATATATATATATATATATATATATATATATATATATATATATATATATATATATATGGTGGACACTCTCCCTCACTGAAAGACACACAAGGAACCGAAACAGACCTAAAGTCAACCCATTCCATATATCGAGCAATTACATAAAAAATATCATTGAATTCCCGTTCTGGCAAATCACAAGCACTCGGTATGTCCTACATTGTAGCACAAGTCATGCTAAAATTCATGAAAAAAATCGGCATGACCTTTGCTAAAGACAAGACATATCAAGCGCCTGAAATTTGCCAGAACGGAAACGAATCAACATTCCAGCAAAACATAGGCCACTCGGAGGTACATTGAAAACAAGAACACCAAGACATCCTCTATATTCAGAATGCATCAGCATCGACATTAATGACTCGACGACTAGCACTAGCATTTTCATCATTGACATTTACAACACATTATCATTTGGCTATTCTCACCTAGAGGTCTTAAGGGGTCGACGATGGGGACGACTGCGGGGATGAGGTAGGGGCAAATACTTTATTTCTGCATAAACAAAATATATATAAAAAATATATTAACTACTTACTATAAATAAACTAGCTAGTTCTATTAAGCACTTACCATAAATAAACTAGTTCAATTAAGCACTTACTATAAATAAACTAGTTCTATTAAGCACTTACTATAAATAAACTAGTTATATTAACCACTTACTAAATAAACTATTTCTATTAAACACTTGCTAAAAATTAAACATTGTTAACCTAGCCAACCATACCCCTATGCTCTAAACCCTACTGCCCTAGTTAAACCTACTTCCGTAACTAAATGTTTTCTCTAAACTAAATTTTTGCTCTAGCCTAGCTAACCTAGTTAACCTAGCTGGTTAACCTAATGAACCTAGCTAGTTAACCTAGATAATTAACCAAATTAAACTAGTTAACCTAGCTAGACAACCTAGTTAACATCGCTAGTTAGGGAGGTATGAGGAGGAGGAGGAGGAGGAGGGAGGAGTGAGGGGCAGTGGGAAGAGGGAGGAGAGAGGGGGAGGGCAGTGGGAGAAGGGAAGAGGGCGACCGAAGGCGGAGGGAGGAGTGAGGAGGGCGCAGCCGGAGGAGGAGGAGGAGGAAGTGGCCGGAGGAGGAGGAGGAGGGCGCGACCGGAGGAGGAGAGAGGAGGGCGGTGGAAGGAAGAGGGAGGAGGGGGCACACCAAGGAGGAGGACGGCGGCGACAATGCGTTGGCTATGGCGACGAGGGTGGAGAGGGAGAGTGAGAAGAGTAGATGAGAGGGAGAGTGAGAGGGTCGGCCGCGCGGGGAAGACGATAAGTTAGGGTTAGTAGCAGCGCGGGTTGGGGACAAGCGCTACTACTACAGAGCATAGCAGTAGCGGTGGACAACGATCAGCGCTGCTGCTAAGTGGGGCTAGCCATGTGCACCCAGTTCAAGCTTAGCATCAGCATGTGTTAGCAAAATGCGCTACTGCTAAGAGGATAGTAGTAGCGCCTTTTCCTGCCACACGCTACTACTAAGTAGCAGTAACGCATCATTTTATCCAGCGCTACTGCTAAGATTTTGTGTATAAGATTTTCCCTAGTAGTGCTTGGCCACAACAGTGAGAAACATGACTTTACAAATGCTATTCTTATTTTGCATGGTGCACACGGGTTTAGGTTCTTCTGGTAGTAAATAATAGGTGTTCATCTCTCTTGTCATATCATACCACTTCTCATCGACATAGACCATGTATGTCATTGTCTTGAAAAGAGGATGGGGAATTGAGATCTAATGCTCATCGAGCATGGAGATGCAAAGCTTTAATCTTGCAATTTTATTATCTGTCTTGAGGAAAGGTTTCACGGTACTAGTGATGCGCTTCATCTCACCCAACTGGAATCTCCCGTGTAGGGTCGAGTGGGGAACACCCAGAGACCTTGCTAGAGCTCGAACTTCTCTCCTTTTGTTGAGTAGGACTGTCGATATCCTTGACAAATCCAGATCTTTCCTCTTTCATCCACTTCTACCCTTCTTTCTATTTGAGGCATCTGCTTCTTGGCCTTCTACAAGCTATTGAGTTGCTTCTAACCATATTCTTTGAATAATGCATACACTTGTATTCAACAGGCTTGCAACGAGCTGCTTGTCCTCTGGGAAAATATCTCCCTGTCTGTTCTTGATTACTCTCAAAGCAAAATAAACACCAAACCTTTGCTCATTAGACAGGTTTACTGCATTTCTTCTTATTGCTTCCCCTTGACCAACTACTTCCTCCTGATGAATCTTCTTGATGATCTCTTGGAGGACTGAAGTTGAGATCCTAGAACATCTCCTCTCTTGTTAAAAAGGAGCAAGAAGTCAACTAGCTATTACAACTAGTACTAGATCATGAAAATGAAAATGCAAACTTTGTCAAACACTTAAAATACTTAAGACTTTGAAATTTCGATTTGATGCATGAGAACATTGATGAATTTAAATGTTCTACTCCTGAAAAATGAATATTCCCTATACTACAAGTTTAGCTGAATTTGACTAAATACAAGATCATTTAGGAGTACAAGAACATTTTTAATTGAATTTGTTTATAATTTTGTTTAAGAATAAAAGTGGCAATGTTTGATTAGCAAGTTTCCTGATTAGGCTATTATGGAAGTATCTTAATATGGTCCAAAACATGAGAAAGAAAAGGGAGAAAACTTAGGAAATTCACAAAATATGTTTTGAAGTGAAACCCCTAAAAGCTCAAATTCCTTTGTTTGTTTAGGGCTTTGGTGATATATGCTACACTGTTGAAGTATGCATGTATAAACCAGTTTTATCCCATCACACATGCATTGTAATTATTGGACGTGTCTGCATGCCTAAGCTTCCAACCGTAAAATCATTGACTCACATTCAACATGACATGTTTGATTAGCAAGATATGAAAATGGCAATGAATTTAGGAGTACATAAACATTTTTAATTGATTTATTTTCAGAATTCATCATGCATTCCAACCAAAAATTCAGTTTGCAAACTTAATTAAATTGACTGAGTTGCCGACAAACTATACATTGGATTCGCTAGACTGAATTTGACAACACTGAATTCAGTATCAAGTGACAACAACACTTGACAGAACTTATGGAAACTAAGTGTTTAACAAAAACATTTGAATTCAGTGTCAAGTGTTTAAATCCACTTTGTAGCAGTGAATAAAAAATGAAAAGTGTCTAATTTAGTGTCAAGTGTCTAAATAGCAAGTGTCAACTGCACTTGACATATGAATTCAGTTTGTAGCAACACTTGACTCAATTTAGTTGTAGCAATGCTTCATTTGTAAAACACCGAGTCAAGTTAAATTCAGTGGCAATCCTTTTCTTAGTTTTGGATTAAAATTATGTTATATTTAGTGGCAAGTTAAATTCTAAAGTAAAATACGGTTTCAAGAATTCTTGAGTTAAATTTTGTGCACATAATTTTTTCCATGGCAACCTGCAGTGGCGGAGCTTGACAAGAATCTATGGGGGGGCCAATGACCAAAAAAATTAACCAACAGCAACAAACGAGAACTTGTATTATCATCTTCCATCAGGCAAATTTATATTTATATTATCCATATTACTCGCAAAATACATGTATGGTTAGCAATATATATTTCATAAGAGAACTAAGTACAGCAAAACATACGACTTGTCTACTTACACCGTTCAGCCTTCAAACTTCAACACATTCTGTGAGCCAACTAACAAATACAAAATGAGTGGTACTACTACAGATCAGCTTTTCGATCACTTATGCTCTTAAATTCCGCTAAAATGTCCTCAAAGTGGTACTTCTCTGTGATTTCACGCTCTATGAAAACAACCAAATTATTGGCAAGATTATCATCTTCCATCTTACGCAACCTTGTCTTGATGATCTTCAAACTGTAAAGTGCACGTTCAACACTAGCTGTAGAAACAGGAAGAGTAACAAGTAGACGGAGTAGTCTATCAATTAGATGGTAGATTCTATCTCTTCCTATCTCAACAAGAAGTTGACAAAGATGAGTCAACTTTGATATATTTTTCAACTCTATATCAGTGGAATTTGGAAGCATCAGGAACGAGTATCTAATATCCTTTTGAGTCCCAACTCAAGCAACCGGTAGTAATTATTCATAAGAATAAATCTATGGTGCAAGCAACAAGAAATCTGCAATTAGATCAAATGAATAGCAGAATATGCATATTAAATTACTAATCTGTGATGTCGCCAATTTACTCGTACATGCAACGCTACAAAAGGGGATCCAATGGTTTCACGTTGTAATTTAGGCTGGGTAGATGGTATTTACAAAATCCAGTAGCAAATTCGTATGGGGGGCTGCCGGAGACGAGCAGGTGGCCTGCCAGCCGGCGGACTTCGACGACCACCGGCCAGTGGCAAGGAGCCCAAAACGACCATCTCAGGCGCTTCCTGGATCCCCCCTCACGACCTCCACGGCGCGCGTGGATCAGTTGCTCCTCAGCCTCGGCGCCGGTGTCGAGGCAGTGCGGCGGCTTGGTTCCTGGACGGAGGCAGTTAGGCGACCCGGCGACCCGCCGTGCCCAGCGGCAGGGGCGAGCGTGGTTGGGGAAAGAGAGGCAAGCGTGGTTTGGAGTTACATCGAGCAGCCCCGAGCAGGCTCGTGCAGTCATGGCCTTGTGGCCTTGTACGTGTACATGATGGGACGATTACTACTAGTAAAAAAATTGCATTTGGGCTGGGGGGGCCACGGCCCCCTCAGTCTTCTACATAGCTCCGCCGTTGGCAACCTGGTCATCTTCTTGGTTTTGCAGATCTTCATGATTTTGCTGATCCTCCTCCTCCTACAAAGGAGTCAAATTCAAATCGGGCATCTCTTCGAGCTGCAGCTTGGGGGTAGAGGCTCGCGCTCGAGAGGAGGAGCAGTGCCCAGGCGGAGGAGCTAGAGCGCACCGGAGCTGATGTGTGCCAAGGCAGAAGGAGCTGGAGCGCGCCCATGCAGAGGAGGAGCGCGACTAAGCAACAGATTTACTGTGAGGGCGTGTTGGAGGAGTTATGGTGCCCGTTGGGAGGGCGCCCTGAGTTGTGGGGAGGAGCCCGAGCTCGTTGGGAGGGCGTCACCTTGAGCCGCGTGAATGCTGCAGGGATGAGCCTGAGATGGGGGATGTGCAATCAGATTGAGATTTGAAATTAAAAGGGCTTGATTATAAAATTCATGTTTAGTATGTTGTCCCCTTACGACAGATATTTCAAGACCGAGGGAGTACGATGGATCAAGAATATGTTTTGTCGCTGGTTCTCTTGATCCTATCTTTCTTGCAGTGCGAGGCGGCAGCACAATGCCGCACGAAAGCCTTTACCTTTTCCAGCTTACGTGCTTCCCCGGCCTCCATCATGCTCACCAAAGACAAGCTCCGCCTCGACAGTCTACTCTACGTGTTGGTGAGATCTGGCCTCCCAGCCACCGAAGTGGACAGCACCACTAATGCCTCATAAGGGTTTAAATTCCTAGCTTTTGTAATTGTAGTATGTTTTTGGATAGTATTTTTTATTTTATTTTATGTTTTAGGAGATTTTTGGATGGTACAATCGTGGAATTGTGACACTTTCAGTTTAGAGCAACTCTAGCAGATCCTGCAAAAACGTGTCATCTGGAAACATTATACAGCTACAGCGAGGCACCGGGCAGAGCAGATCCTGTAAACCCGTAATGTAAAAGTTTTTTCCTCCTTTTTCTCCTCACGCTTCTTCTTCCTTGGGACGCATGCATGATCAAACTCAAACTCTAGCCGGACAGAACGATGCCGCTCCAGCCTGCTGCCTGCTCCGGTCCGCTGCTTGCTCCAGCGACACTCTGGCGCCGCTGTGGCCCGCCACGTGCTCCGACAATGCTCCGGCCAGCCGCTACCGAGCTCCTCCGCCTGCTTGCTGCTCGCATGCGGTGTCAAGGCCCCTGCTCTGACCGACCGCTATCGAGCTTCTCTGCCTGCTCGTTGCTCGTGTGCGGTGTTGCCAACCCCCTGCTCCGGCGTTGACCGCTTTACAGGTTCCCTCAAGAACGACTTGAAAACTCGAAATATGAGGCATGGTTGCTCCAATATACGAAATCGGTAAAAGAAAACACGGGATCTGCCATTTAGAGGATCTATTCGGTGCGTTCTGTGCAAATTTAAAGGTTTGACTTGCTCTTAGCCCAGTGTACTACAAACGTATCGACGGCCCATTCGCCAAAAAAGAAGTGCCAGTCCCGTGGGTTTCAATCCCCTCCCCGGCCCATTCGCCATCACTCCCCCATCCCCTCCCCCGTGCTCGACGGCGCCGCCGGAGCTTTCTTCTGCCGCCGCGCCATGTCCACCCCAGCTGCTCGATCTCGCCCCTCGGAGGACGGACGGATCAGGTACGTAGAGTATGCATCGCCATGAATCATCGCGACCTTCCTCTCCCTTCTTCACCCGATCCCCTAACCTTATCCCCCATCGTTGTGTGTGCAGGTCCTCCTCTTCTCCTCCCAGCGGCAGCGAGACGGCGGCCGAGAGACTCACCGACGACCTCCTCGTTGAGATCCTCTCGCGCGTGCCCGCCAAGTCGCTCTGCCGCTTCAAGTGCGTCTCCAAGCACTGGCTCGGCCTCACCAACGACCGCAACTACCGCCGGAAGCTCCCCCAGACCCTGACCGGCTTCTACCAGGGGAATCAATTGGTAGATTCAGCTCTCCCCTTCACCAATGTCTCGGGGAGCCGCCATCTCACATATCCCGCCTTCCTGTCCAACCGCCGGCGGGTCAAGGTCATGGACTGCTGTAATGGCCTCCTTCTCTGCTCCTCATACGTTGCCGGCAACCATGGCGACGAGTTCCGGTACCTTGTGTGCAATCCCGCCACAGAGGAATGGGCCGAGTTGCCGTACTGCGGCTATTCCGGCCTGGTGGCTACTGAACGCTTGTGTTTTGATCCTGCCGTGTCCCCTCATTTCCATGTGTTTTTATTGCCGGGGGCGTGTATGGAGGACCAACATGGCTACTGTCTTACCGGAGTGCATGTCTATTCATCTGAAACCGGGAGTTGGGTCCATAAGGAGAAGAGATGGAGCGGCACTATTGATGTCGCTAATGATCGGTCAACTGTTTATCTTAATGGTTATCTGCATTTCTGCGCCATTGTTGATGGTTCTGACGGTCGTCTAGCTGCAGTGGACAAGGAGGGGGAAGCAAGGACTAACTTCTATGTTCCTGATGGTCTGGATGTTGGTTTTATTCAGCTGTCACAGGGCTGCCTGCATTATGCTGGTTTTGACACAGATGATGATAATGTTGTTCGACTGCTAGTTTATGTTCTTAAAGACTATGACCGCAAAGAATGGATACTGAAGCATAGCGTCGAAACTTCGCATTTGCTTGGAGGGCGACACATAGAATACCTTGATGAGTACTTCGATTGGATTGCAATTCATCCAGAATGTGACTTGATCTTCTTCACTGTGGCCCAGGAGGATATCACATTCATGTGCTATGATATGGATAGTGGACAAGTTAATGTGCTCTGCAATCTTGAAGATAGCCAGCAGGCATATTTTCCGTATGTGCCACTATATGAAGAGTTACAATCGTTGCACAAGTGACGTCTTATGTGTGCTATGATATGGATAATGGACAAGTTAAAGTGATCTGCAATCTTGAAGGCGAGCTGCCATATTCTCAATATGTGCCGCTATATGAAGAGCTACAATCGTTGCACAAGCGATGTCTTATTCATGCTATGGAGCAGTGGGCATGGTATGTCTGCTTGAATTTGGTCCTCCTTTCTCTGATGTATGCATGTGTTTAAGTTTGGAGCAATGCTGGTTCGTTCTGGGGGCACTGCAGCTGATTTCTCTCTCAGACTAGTTATTCAAAGTTTCAATGCACCTTCTGTTGTGTGTACTTGTTTTGTCTTGGTAGACCAATGGTTCTGGACAACGGGAGATTGTGATACACTTTGGATGATTACATTATCACTTCTTTTGGTGCTATGTTTGCCCTGTCTTTTAAATAGGTTATTTTTTTAGCAGAACATCACGCCACAATGATGCTGTTGATAGGAAGTGTCATAATGTTCATCCTGCTGTTAGATAACTTTTGACACAAAATTGCTTCAGAAGACTAGAAAGACATCCTCTTTATCTATGGGTTTTGTTCGCATAGGTAGGTTTAAAGAGTTTAAAATAAGCGACACCGGGCACTTACCATGTTAGTCTTGCCTATAATGGTGCACATACACTCCAGTCCAACACAATTTTGCTGTGTTAATAAGAGGTAATTTGACTTACCACTGAAGGGTTTGCCTAGCGGGACTATGTTCAACTCTTTCGGATGATTGATGCTGAGAAGGTCATTATTGAAACTAATTTCTTTAGCTGGTCAACCTATGTACGGCTAGTATTTCGAGCAGAGCTGCAATCTTGTTCTTATGCACATTCAGGAGCTTAGTAGGGTCTTTTCTTTTCTTGATTTAGTTCATGTAAAACAAAAAGGCAATGTGGCAGCCCACCAAACCGCTAAATAATCTTTTCATACTGGTCCTTTGTGTGTCCTGATCTCCCAGGTCCTGGTCTTCCTTGGACCCTGTATTCAGCAAGGTTGTAACCTTGCCAACTTATCAACATAAACTTGGTTCTAGAAAATGAGGAAATAAGATTGCACGGGATCGAAAGCTAATTTCAGATATTGTTCGATTGAAAGTAAGAGCAAATCAAAGCTACTGCTGTAATAGGATTGTATCAGGTTGCTGCGCTAATGATATGTGTTCCGTACTTTTCAGTTGTCAGCTAGCCCAGGTAAAGCAATTGGTACGGTTAGAGAACTAATGGTGAAACGTTACTTGCAATACAAGTTCTTTCTGTTATCAACACATATAGTCCATGGTTATGAATAGGTTGACATTGAAGAAGAAAAGAAGCACATAGATGTACATAGTTTCTCTGATCCAAATTCTGGTCAACAAAACAAACAATTTTAGAGCTAGAAGCCCAACTGGTTTCAGTTTGAGAAAAGGAATTTGAAATGACTATAGATATTGTTCTAAAATATTGCAACCTCGCCCTACTTTTGTATGCATGTTGTCAGTGGTGCTCAAACCTAATAGGGCCCCCCTGCTGTTTTGTTATGTTGCGTCTGGTCCATGCTAAGGGGTATTTTTTGATATATTACTGTATATCTTTTCTTTGGAGTTTATGAATAAATCAAATAGCACACGCGCCACCCATATCAACATGAATTAGTGACCCATGTCTTTGTTAAACTAGATGATACCCCGCACGTTGTTGCGGGAATATTTTGCAACATATTTCAATGTGATTCGTTGGATGAAACATGAATATTTGAAGTAATAATATAAAAGGTTAAAACTGAAAATACCTATAATTTATTTGTTTGAGTACTATATAGTTGTAAAATGTTTATTAAACTAGACGGTTCCCCGCGTGTTGCTACTGGATTTCTAAAGGACATCTTGAGATATTGTAGTATTATCTATGAAGAAAATTAAAATCCAGCACTATATGAAAAATATACAACAATGACACAATAGTTGAGATACATATATGTGATTTTTTTTCAAAACTATGATGATTTTTATAGCAAATTCGAAGTCTATATGTCTTCATGCAAGAAAATCAAAACTAGCACCCATCGGCCTCTAGTTGGCCGAAGAGGGGCTCTTCGGCCTGCGCTTGACCGAAGTGGGCTCTTCAGCCTCCCGTTGGCCGAAGAGTACCCAAACTGGGACGAAAATGACTCTTTGGTCTGCCGTAGGCCGAAGAGTACTCTTTGGTCAACCATAGGCCGAAGAGTACTCTTTGGGGCCCAAGGCCCATGCAGCTTCGGCCTCCCATTAACGTGGAAAGTTGGAGCCCAAGGACTCTTCGGCCTACGGTTGACCAAAGAGTGCTCTTCGGCCTACGACAGACCAAATAGTCCTTTTCGGCCCAGTTGGGGCACTCTTCGGCCAACGGGAGGCTGAAGAGCCCAATTCGGTCAACCGTAGGCCGAAGAGCCCCTCTTCGGCCAACTGGAGGCCAATGGGGTGCTAGTTTTGATTTTGGTGCGTGAGGACGTATAAATTCCGAATTTGCTACATATTCATTGGATATCACTTGAAAGTAGTATCGCCTAAGACACCATGAAAGTAATACGCTACGGACCTTTACATCAAAGGTCACTGAGGCTCAAATAAAAATATAGTACTCAAACAAAATTGTTAAGTTTGTAGCTTAAATAAATAAATATTACTGATCGAATGGCTACATAACACGGTTATTCTGGATAACAATGTATATAAAATTGATAAATGGGTAGCATGTAATGGATAGAGGGAGAAATAATAGATTATATGTTTTTTTGTACATGGACAGATGAACTGGTTGAGAGTTCAGAAGTTAAACATAGTTTGCAGATATATGTAGAAGAAAGTGGTAGTACTGAAAAAGGAATAACAATAGTCTGGTCCGATGTAGCTGCAGGTTGCCCTATTTGATTATTTGTCCACATAGGAGTATATTGCTTACCAATCTAGGGAACGGAGTTATTTTGTTAATTATTCTGGGATGGAGCTGACATTACTACTTACCTCCTCACAAAAAAAAGGTACTATTACCCAATTAGAAGCATGAATGAAAATTAAAACAACGTGTCTATTTATATTTTCAGAGTAACCATCTGACTCAGGTAGATCAGTTCTAAAATGACACCGAATGTGTGTGGCCCAACAACATATGACTTCAAGAATCTACTGCTAGTCTGTAGCAAGATTGTAAAATTATATCAAAAGACTAATTAGACAGTAGCTAGACTTCATCACCTCTCCAAAGTTGGCCCATATACTGGTTCGGTATGGATAAGAAAACCCTCGGACTGAAAGAAAATAAATGGGAAATTAAAAAAAAACTTTTGGCTGCCATGTATGAGAAAGGCAAGCGGAAGCCATTGTCATCAACACCAAAGAGTTTCACCTAAAAATGCAAGCAAGTGTTTTGCAAGTCATAATCGTTCAACAAAGTATGGAGAAAAAAAGTAGCTTGTAGTATGACAGATGAGGAATGCCTTTGGGCTGACCGGGGCTATTATGGCAGGCAGGTGCTTCACTCGGTTTCGGGAGTTGCCGGCGCCTCCATACGCGAGCAACAAATATCTCAAAGTGTTAAAGCGTCTCGAACAGTGGCGGTAAAAAACACGCGCGTGGGAAAAGTGGGTCATAGCGCGCGCGGGGAGCGGGGCGGAAAATTCAGGCGTGCGGGAAAGGATCACGCGCGTGAAAAAGCACCCGTGCGCGCGCTAGTTTTGGCGCAGCGCCCGCCACGAGCCCTCCCACCGTTGTCCGCCTCGCCACGCGCTGATAGGAACCGGGTTCCTACCAGGACGAGTTCTCATATTATAGGGGTGGAAGGAGGGTTGGCGCGACGGATGACGCGACCGACGGCGCTGGGGCGCCGTGATCGCGAGAGAGGGAGAGGGCGCATGGTGCGGCTAGGGTTAGGTTTCCCGGCTCCTTATGGAAGCCGAGCAAATATGATTGCTTCTGCTTAACTCCAAAACGAGTCTTTACATGAGTTTATATAATCCTCGAAATAAGATAATCGGGCTAAGCCCCTAAAACGATAAGATAACTTGGGCCAGGCCCCTAATTGTCTGCACCAGTGGGCCTCCTGGTGCTAAACAGTAGGCCAGTCATAACATCTCTCCCTGCCTGCGTAAACAGCTCGTCCTCGAGCTGAAAGTCTGGAAAGTGCTTGCCAAACTCGTCGAGGAGCTCCCAAGTGGCCTCCTCCTCAAGAAGGCCTTGCCAGTGGATCAACAAGCGCCAAACACCGTGACTCTGCTGGGCTTTCAACACCTTCGCTGGACCGGGAAGTAGACGGCCCTCGGGGATCGGAGGGAGATCCGGCGTAGCCGTTGGTGGCTCGCCGTGGAAAGGCTTCAACAAGCCCACATGGAAGACGTCGTGGATGCGAGCGCCAGATGGCAGCTGAAGGCGGTAGGCGACGTTGCTGCTGCGCTCCAGCGCCGGAAATGGCCCCGCATAGCGGGGACCTAGTTTGCGCTTAGAGCGCGGGTCCAGTAACTCCGTAGTGCTGTGGAGTAGACACATCTACACCAAGTCTCCCACCGCATACTCTGCCTCATGGTGATGTGCATCGTAGTACTTCTTGGACAGCTGCTGGACCTGGAGAAGACGCTGGCACACCTCGGCAAGGATCTCATCCCAACTGCGGAGAAGCTCGACCGCCGCCTCAGTCTAGGCAGTCTCTGGCTGAAATGGCAGGATGGGTGGCGGAGGGCGACCATAGACCACCTCGAAGGGCGTGGCCCACAGGGCGGAGTGGTAGGAGGTGCTGTAGCAGTACTCCGCCCAAGAGAGCCAGTCCACCCAAGCCCATGGCCGATCAACTGTAACACAACTTAAGTACATAGCAATCACCTTATTGACCATCTCGGACTAGCTGTCCATCTGGGGGTGGAATGCCGTACTGAGGCGCAGCTTCACGCCCGCCATCCGGAAAAGATCGCGCCATACATGGTTAGTGAACACCGGATCACGGTTGCTGACGATCGAAGAGGGGAACCTGTGGAGGCGGACGATGTCATCGAAGAAGGCCCGTGCGACGGAGGTGGCGGTGTAGGGATGGCCGAGCATGATGAAGTGTGCATACTTGGAGAAGCGGTCGACCACCGTAAGGATGACGGACTTGCCGCCCACCTTAGGAAGGCCCTTGATGAAGTCCATGGAGATGTTGGCCCAGATCTGAGGTGGCACCTCAAGGGGCTGTAACAGTCCCGCCGGCTGTAGTGTCTCCGTCTTATTGCGCTAACACGTCACACAAGACCGCACCCAGTCTCGTACTAGCGCGCGGTCGCCGGGGATGTAGAAATCTTCCCGGATACGATGAAGGGTCTTCTGCACCCCCTCATGGCCGACCGAGTGATACAGCAACAGGGCCAGTTGGTGGAGGTCGCCGTGATCCGACACGAAGAGCCGACGCCTGTGCAGAAGCAAGCCGTCGTCCAGGCGCCACGGTTCCTCCAGGTCGCCATTCGCGAGGCGCTGATGAAGGAGCTGTGCGTCCAGGGTGCTCGCGATGACACGGCGGATGTCGTCGATGAAGGCAAAGGAGGGCCCCGAGCGGATGCAGAGCACCGTCCCCACGGTGTCGACGGCGTCCGAGCCGGAGTTGGCGTCACGGCAGGACAACGCGCCTACCACGGTGATGAGGCGACCCGGGCGGTACATGACTGTAAAGTTGAAGCCGAACAACTTGATGATCCACTGATGCCGCGACACGGTGGAGAGGCGCTGGTCCAACAAGAACTTGAGGCTGTAGTGATCCGTGTGAACACGGAACGGTCACCCCCATAGGTATGGTCGCCAATGGTGCACAACCTGTACCAAGCCGATGAGCTCTCTCTCTCATAGGCCGCGAGCTTGTGATGACTCGTAGAGAAAGGCTTGCTGAAGAAGGCGAGCGACTTGTCGCCCTGATGAAGGACGGCGCCAAACCCCACGCCCGAGGCATCGCAGTCCACCAAGAACAACTTGTCGAAGTCAGGCATCTGGAGGACCAGCTCCGTAGTGAGAGCCTGCTTGAGGGTCTGAAATGCCTCGGTTGCCTCAGTATCCCAGGAGAAGGCATCGCGATGCAACATGCACGTGAGCGGAGCCGCGATGAGGCCGGACTCCCGGATGAACTTCCGGTAGTAGCCTGCGAGGCCCAAGAAACCGTGAAGGGCCCGCGGCGAGTCCGGCGTCGGCCAAGCCGCGACAGCTGCCACCTTGTCGGCATCCATCGTGACACCCTCCGCCGAGATGACGTGGCCGAGGTAGGCAACCGATGTTGTGTCGAATGAGCCCTTCGAGCGATTGAGGTGCAGATGGTGCGCTCGAAGCTCGTTAAAGACGATGGCCACGTGCTATAGGTGCTCCACCCACAATGAGCTGTAGATAAGAATGTCATCAAAGAAAACGTGCACAAACCGACGCAAGTAGGGGCGGAGGACATCGTTCATCAAAGCCTGAAATGTCGCCGGGGCATTGGAGAGGCGAAAATGCATCACCAAAAATTCGAAGTCGCCGTGGTGAGTGCGAAAGGCCATCTTCTCGACATCATCCGGATGCATCCGCACTAGGTGATATCTGATACGTCTCCAACGTATCTATAATTTATGAAGCATTCATGCTATTTTATTATCTGTTTTGAATGATTACGGGCTTTATTATACACTTATATATTACTTTTGGGACTAACCTATTAACCGGAGGCCCAGCCCATATTGTTGTTTTATTGTCTATTTCAGTGTTTCGAAGAAAAGGAATATCAAACGGAGTCCAAACGGAATGAAACCTTCGGCAGCGTGATTTTTGGAACAAACGTGGCCCAGGAAACTTGGAGTGCAAGCCAGGGGAGCATCGAGGAAGCCACGAGATAGGGGGGCGTGCCCACCCCCTAGGCGCACCCTCCCCTCTCGTGGGCCCCTCGAGGCTCCCCCGACCGACTTCTTTCTCCTATATAAGTCCACATACCCTAAAACAATCAAATATCAAGATAGATCGGGAGTTCCGCCGCCGCAAGCCTCTGTGGCCACCAAAAACCTCTCGGGAGCCCGTTCCGGCACCCTGCCGGAGGGGGAACCCCTCACCGGTGGCCATCTTCATCATCCCGATGCTATCCATGATGAGGAGGGAGTAGTTCACCCTCGGGGCTGAGGGTATGTACCAGTAGCTATGTGTTTGATCTCTCTCTCTCTCTCTGTCGTGTTCTCTCTATGGCACAATCTTGATGTATCGCGAGCTTTGCTATTATAGTTTGATCTTATGATGTTTCTCCCCCCCCCCTCTACTCTCTTGTGATGAATTGAGTTTTCATCTTGAAGTTATCTTATTGGATTGAGTCTTTAATGATTTGAGAACACTTGATGTATGTCTTGCCGTGTTTATCTGTGGTGACAATGGGATATCACGTGCCACTTGATGTATGTTTTGGTGATCAACTTGCGGGATTCGCCCATGAACCTATGCATAGGGGTTGGCACATGTTTTCGTCTTGACTCTCCAGTAGAAACTTTGGGGCACTCTTTGAAGTACTTTGTGTTGGTTGGATAGATGAATCTGAGATTGTGTGATGCATATCGTATAATCATGCCCGCGGATGCTTGAGGTGACAATGGAGTATCTAGGTGACATTAGGGTTTTGGTTGATTTGTAACTTAAGGTGTTATTCTAGTACGAACTCTTGAATAGATCGATCCGAAAGAATAACTGTGAGGTGGTTTCGTACCCTACCATAATCTCTTCGTTTGTTCTCCGCTATTAGTGGCTTTGGAGTGACTCTTTGTTGCATGTTGAGGGATTGTTATATGATCTATCTATGTTATTATTGTTGAGAGAACTTGCACTAGTGAAAGTATGAACCCTATGACTTGTTTCCTAGCATTGCAATACCGTTTACGCTCACTTTTAACATTAGTTACCTTGATGTTTTTATATTTTCAGATTACAAAAACCTTTATCTACTATCCATATTGCACTTGTATCACCATCTCTTTGCCGAACTAGTGCACCTATACAATTTACCATTGTATTGGGTGTGTTGGGGACACAAGAGACTCTTTGTTATTTGGTTGCAGGGTTGTTTGAGAGAGATCATCTTCATCCTACGCCTCCCATGGATTGATAAACCTTAGGTCATCCACTTGAGGAAAATTTGCTACTGTCCTACAAACCTGTGCACTTGCAGGCCCAACAACATCTACAAGAAGAAGGTTGTGTAGTAGACATCAAGCTCTTTTCTGGAGCCGTTACCGGGGAGGTGAGTGCTTGAAGGTATATCTTTAGATCTTGCAATCGAATCTTTTTGTTTCTTGTTTTATCACTAGTTTAGTCTATAAAAGAAAACTACAAAAAAATGGAGTTAAGTTTGTCTCATACGCTTCATCTTTTTAATATCTTTCGTGAGTATGCTGAAAAGGAAAATTGTGCTCAAGTGCTTAGAAGAAGAATTACATAGAATGCTTGGCATGAAATATGTGAATGATGAGCATGATTGCAATGATGTTAGTATGAATTCCTTGAATATCCATGATGCTAATGATATGCAAATCCACAAGCTTGGGGAAGCTATGTTTGATGAATATGATATATTTTGTCCCCCAAGCTTTGATGAGCAAATTTATTTTGATGATAGCATGCCTCCTATTTATGATGATTATATTGATGAAAGTGGGTTTGGAAGAGTGTCAACTTTAGAAAGTAGTGATCCCACTATTTTGGAGGATGTTGAATCTTATTGTGATAAACATGAAAGTGGATTTGGAAGAGTGTCAACTTTATTTAGTGATGATTCCACTATTTCGGAAGAGGTTCCAATTGATTATGAGAACAAAGTTGCTATCTATGATGATTATTGTGATGACTTGTATGCTATTAGGAATAATGATAACGATGAAACTTGTCCTCATGATTTTAGTTTTCAATTGGATTATGCCTCACATGATAATTATTTTGTTGAGTTTACTCCCACTATTCCGAATGAGAAGAATTTTGCTTATGCGGAGAGTAGTAAATTTTCTATGCTTATAGGTCATGAAAAGAATGCTTTAGGTGTTGGTTATATTGTTGAATTCATTCATGATCCTACTAAAAATTATTATGAGGGAGGAACATATGCTTGTAGGAATTGCAATAATATCAAGTTTCCTCTCTATGTGCTTAAAATCTTGAAGCTATACTTGTTTTACCTTCTATGCTAGTTGATTATTGTTTCCATAAGTTGTTTTCTCACAAAATCCCTATGCATAGGAAGTGGGTTAGACTTAAATGTGCTAGTCATATGCTTCATGATGCTCCTGTTATGTTTCAATTCTTATCTTTTATGTGAGCATCATTGTCATCATCATGCCTAGTTAAAAAGGCATTAAAGAAAAGCGCTTGTTGGAAGACAACCCAATATTTATCCTTACTGGTTTTGGTGTGTTCACATGATTATGCTACCGTAGTAATCATGTTTTATAGTTTTTGTTTCAATAAAGTGCCAAGTAAGACCTTTAGGATAGCTTACGGTGATAGTTGCGTTGATCCTGCTGAAAATCAGAAACTTTTGCACCCAGTAAATTAGTTTTGTTAATTCACATAAACGTGATTTTTATCTGCTTCTTTTTGCTAAGGATTGGTACAGAAATTTATTAGGACTTCCTAATTTGGTAGGATTTGTGGAGTTCCATAAGTATACGTTTTATACAGATTACTACATACTGTTCTGTTTTTGACAGATTCTGTTTTCTATGTGTTGTTTGCTTATTTTGATGAATCTGTGAGTAGTATCGGAGGGTATGAACCATAGGTAAGTTGGAATACAGTAGGTATTACACCAATATGAATTTATAATGAGTTCATTACAGTACCTAAGTGGTGGTTTTATTTTCTTATACTAATGGAGCTTACGAGTTTTCTGTTGAGTTTTGTGTTGTGGAGTTTTCAAGTTTTGGGTAAAGATTCGATGGACTATGGAATAAGGAGTGGCAATAGCCTAAGCTTGGGGATTCCCAAGGCACCCCAAGGTAATATTAAAGGACAACCAAGAGCCTAAGCTTGGGGATGCCCCGGATGATATCCCCTCTTTCGTCTTCGTTCATCGGTAACTTTACTTGGAGCTATATTTTTATTCACCACATGATATGTGTTTTGCTTGGAGCGTCATTTTCCTGTGTTAGTATTTGCTTACTGTTATTTATAATAGTGTTTTGCATCTTTATTTTCAACAGAAATGTCAAGGATAGCCTTTGTCATGCTTATTTTGCTAGTATACATGTTGCTGTTTGAAAACAAAGTTTACCGCTGTTGCAAACATTCCCTAGAAAAGTCAGAGAATGGTATAATGTTGAAACTTTTTGCATATTGAGATATGATAAATTTATTACAGTGGGAATTTTCTTTCATAATTTTTGGAGTTAGGCAAGTATTGATACTCTTGCATTCTTTACAGACTATACTATTTTGGCAGATTGCTGTTATGGTTGCATTGTTTGCATATGTTTGCTTGTTTAATGATTCTATTTGAGGATATGAGTATTAAATATGCAGAGGCATTTAGTATGCAATGTTGAATAATAATTTTAGTGATTTGTTAAAGTAGAAAATGATAAGGTTTTGCATTGGTTCATACTAACCTATCTCATGAGTTCTTGTTGAGTTTGGTGTGGATGAAGCTTTTGATAAAAAGAGAAACCATGATATGAGAGGAATTAAAGAGACACAAAGGTTCAAGCTTGGGTATGCCCAAGGCACCCCAAGATAATATTTCAAGAAGTCTCAAGCATATAAGCTTGGGGATTCCCTGGTAGGCATCCCACCTTTCTTCTTCAATAACTATCGGTTAGTATCGGTTGAGCCTAAGTTTTTGCTTCTTCACTTGAGTTGTGCTATCCTTGCAATGTCATTTTTTTTTGTTTTGTTTGCTGTTTGAAGAAAATACCAAGATCTGAAATTCTTAAATGAGAGAGAGTCTTCACATAGTTACATAATTATTTAGCTACTCATTGTTCTTCACTTATACCTTGTTGGAGTAGTTTGTCATTTACTCGTGTGCTTCACTTATATCCTATTAGTAAATTGTTGAATGAGTTGACTGTCATAAATTTGAAATTATATATGTTTCATTTTCTTATCCCATGGGGAGTAATGACTTCACATTTAAGAAGTAGAGGTTGTAAATTTATTGAAGGTTAGCAAGCATTGTATTGGTCATTTGAACAATTCAAGAAAGAATATTGAAGGAAGAGAGATTTCACATATAAATATACTATCCTAGACATCTTTTATAATTGTGAGCACTCATTAAGTATGACGTGCTAAAGAGTTGATGTTGGACAAGGAAGACAACATAATGGGTTATGTTTTCGCACATCTCAGTTAAAGTATATTGTCATGGATCATTCAAACATGTTGAGCTTGCCTTTCCCCCTCATGCTAGCCAAAATTCCTTGCACCAAGTAGAGATACTACTTGTGCTTCCAAATATCCTTAAACCCAGTTTTGCCATGAGAGTCCACCATACCTACCTATGGATTGAGTAAGATCCTTCAAGTAAGTTGTCATTGGTGCAAGCAATAAAAATTGCTCTCTAAATATGTGTGATCTTTTGGTGTGAAGAAAATAGCTTTATACGATCTTGATATGGAAGCAATAAAAGCGACGGACTGCATAATAAAGGTCCATATACAAGTGGCAATATAAAGCGACGTTCATTGGCATTAAGATTTTGTGCATCCAACCCTAAAAGCGCATGACAACCTCTGCTTCCCTCTGTGAAGGGCCTATCTTTTACTTTATGTCTTTTACTTTATGAAAGAGTCAAGGTGATCTTCACCTTTCCCTTTTTCATTTTATCCGTTGGCAATCACCTCGTGTTAGAAAGATCCTGATATATATATCCAATTGGATGTAAGTTAGCATGAACTATTATTGTTGACATCACCCAAAGGTGAGTACGTTGGGAGGCAACACTATAAGCCCCTATCTTTCTCAGTGTCCGATTAAAACTCCATAATCATTAGTATTGCGTGAGTGTTAGCAATTGTAGAAGACTATATGATAGTTGAGTATGTGGAGTTTGCTCAATCAAAGCTCTGACATAGACCCTTCCTGAAAATAAGATGAATTGCAATTGTTTGATGACTGAGAACATAGTTTGCTAGTTTTCAAGAAAGTTTATGGTCTATGCTTTCAACATGTGAATTGCTTGTTACTTGTTCGTGAGAAGTTTTTTGAGATGAACTACTCTTATGACATATAATGATGCTAGAAAAGGTGATTGAAAGTATCATTGATCAAACTTGTGCACCTTCTAGCATTCACACTTCATAAATTCTTTCTTTTATCATTTACCTACTCAAGGACGAGCAGGAATTAAGCTTGGGGATGCTGATACGTCTCCAACGTATCTATAATTTATGAAGCATTCATGCTATTTTATTATCTGTTTTGAATGATTACATGCTTTATTATAGACTTTTATATTACTTTTGGGACTAACCTATTAACCGGAGGCCCAGCCCATATTGCTGTTTTATTGTCTATTTTAGTGTTTCGAAGAAAAGGAATATCAAATGGAGTCCAAACGGAATGAAACCTTCGACAGCGTGATTTTTGGAACGAACGTGACCCAAGAAACTTGTGTGCAAGCCAGGGGAGCATCGAGGAAGCCACGAGATAGGGGGCGCGCCCACCCCCCTGGGCGCGCCCTCCCCTCTCGTTGGCCCCTCGAGGCTCCCCCGACCGACTTCTTTCGCCTATATAAGTCCACATACCCTAAAACCATCGAATATCAAGATAGATCGGGAGTTCCGCCGCCGCAAGCCTCTGTAGCCACCAAAAACCTCTCGGGAGCCCGTTCCATCACCCTGCCGGAGGGGGAACCCCTCACCGGTGGCCATTTTCATCATCCCGATGCTATCCATGACGAGGAGGAAGTAGTTCACCCTCGGGGCTGAGGGTATGTACCAGTAGCTATGTGTTTGATCTCTCTCTCTCGTGTTCTCTCTATGGCACGATCGTGATGTATCGCGAGCTTTGCTATTATAGTTGGATCTTATGATGTTTCTCCCCCCTCTACTCTCTTGTGATGAATTGAGATTTCCTCTTGAAGTTATCTTATCGGATTGAGTCTTTAATGATTTGAGAACACTTGATGTATGTCTTGCCGTTACGTGCCACTTGATGTATGTTTTGGTGATCAACTTGCGGGTTCCGCCCATGAACGTATGCATAGGGGTTGGCACATGTTTTCGTCTTGACTCTCCAGTTGAAACTTTGGGGCACCCTTTGAAGTACTTTGTGTTGGTTGGATAGATGAATCTGAGATTGTGTGATGCATATCGTATAATCATGCCACAGATACTTGAGGTGACAATGAAGTATCTAGGTGACATTAGGGTTTTGGTTGATTTGTGTCTTAAGGTGTTATTCTAGTACGAACTCTTGAATAGATCGATCTGAAACAATAACTTTGAGGTGGTTTCGTACCCTACGATAATCTCTTCGTTTGTTCTCCGCTATTAGTGGCTTTGGAGTGACTCTTTGTTGCAAGTTGAGGGATTGTTATATGATCTATCTATGTCATTATCGTTGAGAGAACTTGCACTAGTGAAAGTATGAACCCTATGCCTTGTTTCCTAGCATTGCAATACCGTTTACGCTCACTTTTATCATTAGTTACCTTGCTGTTTTTATATTTTCAGATTACATAAATCTTTATCTACTATCCATATTGCACTTGTATCACCATCTCTTCGCCGAACTAGTGCACCTATACAATTTACCATTGTATTGGGTGTGTTGGGGACACAAGAGACCCTTTGTTATTTGGTTGCAAGGTTGCTTGAGAGAGACCATCTTCATCCTACGCCTCCCACGGATTGATAAACCTTAGGTCATCCACTTGAGGGAAATTTGCTACTGTCCTACAAACCTGTGCACTTGCAGGCCCAACAACGTCTACAAGAAGAAGGTTGTGTAGTAGACATCAATATCCCGAGCGGAGGTCGAGCTTGGTGAAGAAACGCACCCCATGTAGCTCGTGTTGGAAATATGCCCTAGAGGCAATAGTAGAATGATTATTATTATATTTCCTTGTTCATGATAATTGTCTATTATTCATGCTATAATTGTATTGACCGGAAACAGTAATACATGTGTGAATACATGACCACAACATGTCCCTAGTGAGCCTCTAGTTGACTAGCTCGTTAATCAACAGATGGTCATGTTTTCCTGACTATGGACACTGGATGTCATTGATAACGGGATCACATCATTAGGAGAATGATGTGATGGACAAGACACAATCCTAAGCATAGCACAAGATCGTGTAGTTCGTTTGCTAAAGCTTTTCTAATGTGGAAGGGAACTGCAAGTGCAACTCCCGGATACTGTAGGAATGCTTTGGGTGTATCAAACATCACAACGTAACTGGGTGTACCGAAAGTGTCTGTTGGGTTGGCACGAATCAAGACTGGGATTTGTCACTCCGTATGACGGAGAGGTATCTCTAGGCCCACTCAGTAATGCATCATCATAATGAGCTCAATGTGACTAAGTAGTTGGTCACGGGATCATGCATTACAGAATGAGTAAAGTGACTTGCCGGTAACGAGATTGAACGAGGTATTGGGATACCGACGATCGAATCTCGGGCAAGTAACGTACCGATTGACAAAGGGAATTGTGTATGGGATTACTTGAATCATCGACGTCGTGGTTCATCCGATGAGATCATCGTGGAACATGTGGGAGCCAACATGGGTATCCAGATCCCGTTGGTAGTTATTGGCCGGAGAGCTGTCTTGGTCATGTCTGTATGATTCCCGAACGTATAGGGTCTACACACTTAAGGTTCGATGACGCTAGGGTTATAGGGAAGGTTTGTATGTAGTTACCGAATGTTGTTCTGAGTCCCAAATGAGACCCCGGATGTCACGAGGAGTTCCAGAATAGTCAAGAGGTATTTATATATGGGAAGTCATCATACGGTCACCGGAAGTATTCGGGGGTTTATCGATATTGTACCTGGACCACCGAAGGGGTTCTGGGGGTCCACCTGCCCCGGAGGGACCTTATGGTCTGTATGTGGAAGGGAACTAGCCCCAAGTGGGCTGGGCGCCACCCCCTAGGGCCCATGCGCCTAGGGTTGGGGGGACCCTAAAGGGGGCGCCCCGCTTGGCTTGGGGGGCAAGCCCCCTCCCCTTGGTCGCCGCCCTCCCTCTAGATCTCATCTAGAGGGGCCGCCCCCCTTCCCCCTTCACCCTATAAATAGAGGGGAGGAGGGAGGGCGGCTGCACCACATCCAAGGCGCAACCCTCCCCCTCTCCAACACCTCTCCTCCTCCGTTTGAGCTTGGCAAAGCCCTGCCGGAGAACCGCTGCTCCACCACCACCACGCTGTCGTGCTGCTACTGGAGCCTTCTTCCTCAACCTCTCCCTCCTCTTTGCTGGATCAAGGCGCGAAGACGTCACCGGGCTGCACGTGTGTTGAACGTGGAGGTGCCATTGTTTGGCGCTTAGATCGGAATCCACCGCGATCTGAATCGCTACGAGTACGACTCCTTCATCCGTGTTCTTGTAACGCTTCCATGTCGCGATCTTAAATGGTATGAAGATGCACTCCCCTCTCTCCCGTTGCTAGTTTCTCCATAGATTGAACTTGGTGATGCATAGAAAATTTCAATTTCTGCAACGATCCCCAACAGCTCGTCCAGGAGCTCATCAATGACCGGAATGGGAAATTTGTCCTTGAGCGACTTGGCATTAAGAGCATGATAGTTGATGCAGAAGCGCCATGTGTCGTCCGCCTTACGAACAAGGAGAACCCGCACTGAAAACGGCGAGGTCGAGATCTGGATGATGCCCAGGGCAAGCTTGACCGCGTACTGCCGCTCCAGCTCATCCTTCTGCAGCTGGCGGTAGCGGTATGGACGTGCCACCATAGGAGTTGTGCCAGGGAGCAGGAGAATGCAGTGGTCATACACTAATCATGCACGCAAACATGTACAATCAAGATCAGGGACTCACGGGAAGATATCACAACACAACTCTAAAAACATAAATAAGTCATACAAGCATCATAATACAAGCCAGGGGCCTCGAGGGCTCGAATACAAGTGCTCGATCATAGACGAGTCAGCGGAAGCAACAATATCTGAGTACAGACATAAGTTAAACAAGTATGCCTTAAGAAGGCTAGCACAAACTGGGATACAGATCGAAAGAGGCGCAGGCCTCCTGCCTGGGATCCTCCTAAACTACTCCTGGTCGTCGTCAGCAGGCTGCACGTAGTAGTAGGCACCTCCAGTGTAGTAGTCGTCGTCGACGGTGGCGTCTAGCTCCTGGGCTCCAAAGTCTGGTTGCGGCATCCGGAAAGAAGAGGAAAATGGGGAAAAGAGGGAGCAAAGCAACCATGAGTACTCATCCAAAGTACTCGCAAGCAAGGAGCTACACTACATATGCATGGGTATATGTGTAAGTAGTTAAAATCAGTGGACTGAACTGCCGAATGCCAGAATAAGAGGGGGATAGCTAGTCCTATCGAAGACTACGCTTTTGGCAGCCTCCGTCTTGCAGCATGTAGAAGAGAGTAGATTGAAGTCCTCCAAGTAGCATCGCATAGCATAATCCTACCCGACGATCCTCCCCTCGTCACCCTGTGGAAAAGCGATCACCGGGTTGTCTGTGGAACTTGTCTGGGTGTGTTTTATTAAGTATCCGGTTCTAGTTGTCATAAGGTCAAGGTACAACTCCGGGTCGTCCTTTTACCGAGGAACACAACTATTTGAATAGATTAACTTCCCTGCAGGGGTGCACCACATAACCCAACATGCTCGATCCCATTTGGCCGGACACACTTTCCTGGGTTATGCCCGGCCTCGGAAGATCAACACGTCGCAGCCCCACCTAGGAACAACAGAGAGGTCAGCCCGCCGGTCTAAATCCTATGCACGCAGGGGTCTGGGCCCATCGCCCATTGCACACCTGCATGTTGCGAGGGCGGCCGGAAGCAGACCTAGCAACCTCCATTACAAAGGAAGTCACGTTACGCGGTCCAATCCGGCGCGTGCCGCTCCGTCACTGATGTCAAGAAGGCTTCGGCTGATACCACGACGTCGAGTGCCCATATCTTTCCCGCGTAGTTGGTTAGTGCGTATAGGCCAGTGGCCAGACTCAGATCAAATACCAAGATCTCGTTAAGCGTGTTATTATGAAGTAACCGCGAACGCCGATTAGGGCCAGGCCCACCTCTCGCCTAGCTGGTCTCAGCCTGCCCTGTCGCTTCGCCACAAAGATCCACACAGAGGGCCGTCGGGACAAAGGTCCTTTCAGCCCCCAATCCGTGAATCACTCGCGAGTACTCTTCGAGCGGACCCGACTTTAGTCACCATCTGAAGTATGTATATATGTATAGCATATACCCGTGATCACCTCCCAAGTGATCACGGCCCGATAGTATAGCAAGGCAGACTGACAAGAATATAGGGCCAATGATGATAAACTAAGCATTTAGGATTGCGGGTAAGGTATGAATGACTATAGCAACAATGATAGGCTATGCAATAGAATAGGAGTAACCGAACAGTAACATGCTACACTACTCTAATGCAAGCAGTATAGAGAAGAATATGCGATATCTGGTGATCAAGGGGGGGGGGCTTGCTTGGTTGCTCTGGCAAGAAGGAGGGGTCGTCAACCCCGTAGTCGAACTGGGCAGCAGCAGCGTCGGTCTCGTAGTCTACCAAAGAGAAGAGGGGGAAGAAACAATGAATAACATGCAAACAGATGCATATCGATGCATAACAAGACAAGTAACGATGCTAGGTGTGCCCAATCGCGGTAGTAGGTGATACCTACGAAGGGGAAAACATCTGGGAAAGTATTCCCGGTGTTTCGCGTTTTCGGACAGATGAACCGGAGGGGGAAAGTTGCGTGTTTGCTATGCTAGGGATGTGTGGCGGACAAACGGGCTGCGCATCCGGATCCGTCTCGTTGTTCTGAGCAACTTTGATGTAGAAAGTATTTTCATCTGAGCTACAGTTTATTTTATATGAGTTTTAAAAGATTTAAATTATTTTAGTATTAATTTAAATATTTTAATTCAACATTATCCAGAATAGTGTTTGCTGACGTCATCATGATGTCAGCATGATGTCATCAGTCAACAGAGGTGTTGACTGGTCAACTAACGTGTGGGTCCCGTATGTCATACTCTGTTTAGGTTAATCAGGATTAGCTAATCTAATTACTGTTTAATTAAACTAACTAGTTAATTAGATTAATTAAGCAGGATTAATTAACTTAATTAATTCACTAATTAATTAATTATTAATTGTATTAATTCATTTTTTTAAATTTTGATTTCTTTTATTTTATAAAAAAACATTCTGGGGCTGGGCCCGTTTGTCATAGGCCCTAGGGAGGCCTAACGGGTTTGGGCGCGGGCGCCCGACAGGGGCGAGATCGTGCGCGGCGTCACCCGAGCGAGAGCGCCAGCGAGCAGGGCGGCCGCGACTCGGGCGGGGCCGGGCGGAGGACGACGAGGGAAGGATGGCTGGGGGCGCGACCGCCGGTGCAAGCAGCGGGCGGAGGAGGCGGCGACGTCAGGAGGGTAGCAGCGGGCAGAGCGCGCTCGGGCGACGACCAAGCCACGGTGGATGCACGCTCGGGTGGCGCAGGGGCACGGCCAGGGGCGCGCGTGTGCGTGTTGGTGCAAGGCAGAGCCAACGTGAGTGGAACGCCAGCCATGGTAACTTCTACCGCGGGACGACAACGACGAGCACATCGGTCAGAGGATGTAGATCAAGGGGAAGGCAGAGGGAAAAAGCGCATCGGCTCACATCATTGACGGGGAGAGGCTCGGGGAGGCGCGGGATGCAGTGAAGCCGTCGGAACCCACAATGAACGGCGGTGGAGATGAGCTCGATGGCGAGCGTACGGGCTGTCCCGGCTCGATTCAGAGCATGTAGGCGAATGAGACGATGATGGAGAAGCTCCTGGATGCCTTGGAGCGATGAGGGGAAGCCGATGGCCACCGGATCGACGAGGTGGCGATGATGGTGGCGGCGGGCGGTGGTGCGGCAGGCGCGGCGCGAGGTTGGTCGGAGGCGCGGTAGCCGTGGTGCGGGAGAGGTCCGGGAAGGCGAGGACGGCGCCTGATGCTTGCTGCCGCGGTGGAGGTCCAGGGGGTGAAGCAGGATCGAACGGAGGAAGGAGAGGCTGCGAGGGAGTCGGGCATGAGGCGCCTCGCCTCTGGTCTTGATGTGCAGCGGCACGAGGGGCGAGGTGAGGGATCGAGCGAGGAGTGGGGAGGGGGGAATCAGGGGGAGTGGGTGCGGTTAGGGTTTCAGGGTGACTCAGGGGGTTATAGGGGGCGGCTGGGCCGGCCTGGTTGGCCCGATGGCTAGCTGGGCCGAGGCCCAGCGAGGGAGGGGGGTTTCCCTTTCTTTTGTCTTTATTATACTTTCATTTAATTTTCCTTTTCTATTTTCTGTTTTACTTTAGTTCCACTTTTATTTTAGTTTTGTAAACTATAAAAGCAATCCCTAATTTAGTGTTAGTAAATTGGCTACTGCCACATAAGTTTGGGCAACTAAATAAAATAGTTTAATATTTTATTTTGTAAAAGGCATTTAACTAATTGTTTTTGTTACTGTTTAAAATATTTTTAGAGTATTAAAACCTTTCTAAAAGTGTGGTTTCCCCACCATACTTTCCTATGCATTATTTGGCTCACCACGAACATTTTAGTTTTAATATTTGAAAACTTTTATTGTTTGCTTGATTTTGAATTTGAATTTGTATCGATTTCAAACTATCGCGAGATTAGTAACAGTAATCGAGGTGACGTGGCATCATTAGCAGATGGTTACTGTAGCTTAATTATCCGGGCGTCACAATTCTCCTCCACTACAAGAAATCTCGTCCTGAGATTTAAGCGGTGGAGTAAGGGGGAAAGTGCTGGCAGCGAAAACCTAACGAGTCTTCTCGATCTTGGCTGCCCTTTCTAAGAGGTTGATCCCTTTCGTTGATGTCTTCATCTCTCTGCTTCAAGTCACCATGATCAATTTTTCATCCTTTCTTCGGGATCTCCATCGTCCTACGTACGTGACCAAGGGGGAAAAAACTCCGGAAGAACGCATCTCCACAAAGCTGGGCATCTGACGGTGAACTCGATGAGAAATACACAAGGTACCCCACGAGTTGTATTTCAGTGAATTCGTTGAGTGCAATATACGATGGTACCAAAGTTTTAAACGGGTAGGAAATGATTCAATGACTAGACAGAAGCTGGAATGGGGTTTGCACAACGAGAATAACATGGTGTTTGATTCCAGAATGATTAATGGTATAGAATTTAGCTTGTGAATCACATACGAAGCCAGGTGCAAAGGATACATTAGAATCCGGGTTGTAAAGGAGAGTCAGGTTTCAATCAAGTGGACTTGTGGGTTATGGGCCCACCATGTGGGTTGAAAGTAGGAAGGGTGGTGACATCTTGCACAGCCGCGACAGGGAGGCTTGTCAGTGAATAGCTTGTCAGCTATGCTGGCAACAATGTCGGTACCAAGGACGGGGGACGAAGAGAACCTTTTTCCTACTCATTGAACGAGGCGTACCAGTAGGCAAAGTTCTCGTCCATCGCTGGTTATCGGAATGTCATCAATCAAAAGTAACAGGGTCTTTCTGACAGAATTGTACATTGAGGTGTTTACAAAAGTAGGAGTATATTACTGCTTAGATCATATAGATCACAAGAAAGGTTAAACCAAACAATGGAAAGGAAAATATGATTATCAGGTTTAAGCAGAACAATGGAAAGGAAAATGTGTTAAAACACATATTTCAAGGGTATATCCTTTCCAAGGACAAGCAGAGCATGATATCCATGACATGATATAATGTAGAAAACTCTTTAGGTAAGGGGAGAGAAATTTCATGCCATTACCCATACAACGGTGTTTGGATAATTGATAAAGAAAGTTTAGCATTGTGCTTCAAATGTTCTTATTGAAATTCGGAGTCCCACAAACATGCTTCAAGATAGCATTGACATGGTCTTCAGGGAAAGGTCAGACTTTGGATTCACAAAGGATCCATCAGGAACAACTTGTAGAATAAGTCTTACAATTTCCTCATGGAAGAATCGATAGCCTTGCTGACAAGGAAACTATAACAATAGGTCCTCTGGCCAGGTGTACTAGGCATGACACCTCCTTACTGGGTCATATAAATACCAATGTTATAACTCTTGGAAATATGTTTCAACATCATATCTGACCGAGATTCAGATCTGATTGGTGTCAGGACACCTCGGACTCAGGATGCCTGAGAAGAAGAGGTGCAACACAATTGACGAGACGCCATTATATGAATCTTGGGAAATGAACTATGGAAGCGAGTTCCAGACAAGGGTTCACCATTAATCAAGGAGAGGTGAGGAGGGGACTGATTGACTCAGCGACAATCCATTGAGATTTCCAAAAACATGGATTTCCACAACTATGTGAACAAGAAGATAATATTAGCTAGATCAAATGACTTAATGGTGTATGCTCGAGGAAAACATACACAGTTAAACATTGGTTGAAATGTGCACCCGAAATATGGGCTAGGTAGCACGATCAATGTTCGAATGATGATTCAATAAGCCATAGAAGTAGAATGAAACTATAGACCAATAACTTCAAGGCAATAGGGTTGCCAGAAGTTTAGAATTTACACATCACATACCATTTGTTGGTATTCCGGTTAGAAACAACACGGGGACCAAGAAATGAATGGTGATGTTAATAAGAATCACTTGTATCAAGAATTCTTAAGGGTGGTGAATTTCCCACGACATTCTTGACATAAAAGGTGGTAATATTCCAAGGTAAAGAAGAACAATGCTCGGTAGCAAGGAACTCAAGGTATAACACAAAACACGAACAAGTTTGTGTTGGAGGGAAGGCAGTAGAGTGGTTGATGATAACACAAATCATCGAGGCAAGGATGGTATTTCTCATCATGAATCCGATTGATATCCTAGAAGAGCTCATAAGGTTGATGATGATCACGACACATTTGTCGAGAGGTTACACGAAGATGTAATTGATCGACGAAGACATCAAGTCAAACAAATGATGAAGCGAGAGGTTATTGGAACCACGGTTAGGACAAAAACTCCAAAGCAAGCTTGTTGTCCAAAGCAAAATGATATGATGAGGAGAGATCGACGTAAGCCTAGCTCATCATCAAAAATTATGCTCTGGGAAGAGGACCAGGTAGCACAGTTAAAATCGGCACGACAAGGATATAGCCAAACAGGCTAGGAATAACGTGATTGAGTTCAAACTCGTAAGTAATGAAGGTTACCAAGAGTTTCTTAATCGCGATGTGGACTTGGGTCAGTTATCGGTGTCTTTGAGTGTTAAATAACTCAGAGTCCGTGAAAAATTGGAATCAATGAGAATGTAGCACTTGATGAAGGACTCGTAATAAGTTATGCAGTTCCGTGATAATCTTGAGATACCAGGGGGGTAATACTCGAGGACAATTCAAAGTAGAGGTTGGACTGGGGTATTACTCTACAGAAGACAAGTGGTTAAACTTGCACGAGAAATGGTATTTAAAGGAGAACATGGTCGGAGACCTCGATCATAAATGATCGAACCACAGATATAGGATGAACTTATAACGAGGGGGTAACTATTTTTACGAGCAGCTTCCATGATAAGTTATACATCGTGTCCATGGGCATGAACGCAAGGTTCAAGGTCGACTCCCACTTCTTTAATGTATAACCTCCCATTCACTTCTCGCTTTGATAAAGGCATTAGTGTTGAAAGTTTTACCTGGTGTAATACCAGATGAGTATGACTCGTGAAAACTTTCGAGTTCACACATATTAAGGAAGGCATAGGTTCAACACGTCAGGGTATCGTGGAAGCATAAACCACAAGCTTCAATAGTAAATAACACAAGCTCGATAGTAGAGCTTGGTTGACAAAAACAGAGGATACAATTTACCTAAGGCATTATGTATCAGGGAAAGAACTTCTCGAGGTTTTTGTATATGAAGGACACTGTCGGATGCTATTTCAACAAAGGATCCAACGGTCCTTAGTGAAACTGATGTGAGTATCAGCACACAACCAGAGGTAGAAACAATGCGAAGGCATTGGATTATAGAAGCAACTGACTAATTCAAATCTCACATGTAAAGGAATTATGATTACCAAATCAAAGGATTAGAAGCAAACGCTCTGATTAAGGATGGATAAGTTGAGTAAGCATAGGGGTAAAATCAACAACAATTTGATTGGTCGAGATCAAGATCATGTTTAAAGTGACGTCTGAGTCGAAAAGATAATTTAAAAGGATCAAATGATGATTGCGTGCATTCACACTCATGTTGAATCAATAGGATCAAAATAACGGTGCCTAAGGATACTAACGAATATTGCCAGACATATGGAAAGCATCCACAATGCAAGCAGACAAGTATTGCAGAGCAATAAGCTACTAAGGATTTTTGGAGGATCAAATAGTATTTCGAAGACCATTGTGGAACACATGAACAACGGTGAAAGAACGGATACTCGGTAAGCATGAGGAATTATCCATAGGGGGTATTCATGTGGCAAAGATCTGCAATGCAATGGCTCAAAAGATTCTTAAAAGTCGAAGAACAATTCGATGCATCTTGTAATAACAAGAGCAGCTAGGGATGAATGTAAGAATGGCAAGGATAATATGATTTATCGGTGGTAGGGAATTGCAAAAGAAGTGGGCACAAAGTCTCGAGAGAACTTCAGCGAGTATCTTCGGAATCTTCTAGAGTAGCAAACGATCATCGGGAGTGAGGGGCTCTCCGGGAGAAAGTATTTTGAAGAACCTAAAGTTAGTTTTGTTTTTAGCAAAATCATTTAACCCGAATAGAAGAGAGATCAGAGTCCTAGAGTATAGGTCGAGGAATAAAAGATCCTAATACGACCCAATGGCGACGTGAGCCCGTAAGACTCACAGCCATGTTAGTAAAAGTTTTGCAATGTCTAGACTAGACTTCGGCCAAGGAGTGTGGAAGGGGGATTCCTACAGGCAGTCGGCTCTGATACCAACTTGTGATGCCCCCGATTCAATCGTACACTAATCATGCACGCAGACGTGTACGGTCAAGATCAGGCACTCACGGGAAGATATCACAACACAACTCTAAAAACATAAATAAGTCATACAAGCATCATAATACAAGCCAGGGGCCTCGAGGGCTCGAATACAAGTGCTCGATCATAGACGAGTCAGCGGAAGCAACAATATCTGAGTACAGACATAAGTTAAACAAGTATGCCTTAAGAAGGCTAGCACAAACTGGGATACAGATCGAAAGAGGCGCAGGCCTCCTGCCTGGGATCCTTCTAAACTACTCCTGGTCGTCGTCAGCAGGCTGCACGTAGTAGTAGGCACCTCCAGTGTAGTAGTCGTCAACGACGGTGGCGTCTAGCTCCTGGGCTCCAAAGTCTGGTTGCGGCATCCGGAAAGAAGAGGAAAATGGAGAAAAGAGGGAGCAAAGCAACCACGAGTACTCATCCAAAGTACTCGCAAGCAAGGAGCTACACTACATATGCATGGGTATATGTGTAAGTAGGCAAAATCAGTGGACTGGACTGCAGAATGCCAGAATAAGAGGGGGATAGCTAGTCCTATTGAAGACTACGCTTCTGGCAGCCTCCGTCTTGCAGCATGTAGAAGAGAGTAGATTGAAGTCCTCCAAGTAGCATCGCATAGCATAATCCTACCCGGCGATCCTCCCCTCGTCGCCCTGTGGAAAAGCGATCACCGGGTTGTCTGTGGAACTTGTCTGGGTGTGTTTATTAAGTATCCGGTTCTAGTTGTCATAAGGTCAAGGTACAACTCTGGGTCGTCCTTTTACCGAGGAACACGGCTATTCGAATGGATTAACTTCCCTGTAGGGGTGCACCACATAACCCAACACGCTCGATCCCATTTGGTCGGACACACTTTCCTGGGTCATGCCCGGCCTCGGAATATCAACACGTCGCAGCCCCACCTCTCTATTGTGCCTAGGTGGGGCTAGGATTTAGACCAGCAGCGTCGGTCTAAATCCTATGCGCGCAGGGGTCTGGGCCCATTGCCCATTGCACACCTGCACGTTGCGAGGGCGGCCGGAAGCAGAGCTAGCAACCTCCATTACAAAGGAAGTCACGTTACGCGGTCCAATCCGGCGCGCGCCGCTCCATCGCTGACGTCAAGAAGGCTTCGGCTGATACCACGACGTCGAGTGCCCATATCTTTCCCGCGTAGTTGGTTAGTGCGTATAGGCCAGTGGCCAGACTCAGATCAAATACCAAGATCTCGTTAAGCATGTTATTATGAAGTAACCGCGAACACTGACTAGGGCCAGGCCCACCTCTCGCCTAGGTGGTCTCCACCTGCCCTGTTGCTTCGCCACAAAGATCCACACAGAGGGCCATCGGGACAAAGGTCCTTTCAGCCCCCAATCCGTGAATCACTCGCGAGTACTCTTCGAGCGGACCCGACTTTAGTCACCATCTGAAGTATGTATATATGTATAATATATACCCGTGATCACCTCCCAAGTGATCACGACCCGATAGTATAGCAAGGCAGACTGACAAGAATATAGGGCCAATGATGATAAACTAGCATCCTATACTAAGCATTTAGGATTGCGGGTAAGGTATCAATGACTATAGCAACAATGACAAGCTATGCAACAAAATAGGAGTAACCGAACAGTAACATGCTACACTACTCTAATGCAAGCAGTATAGAGAAGAATAGGCGATATCTGGTGATCAAGGGGGGGCTTGCCTGGTTGCTCTGGCAAGAAGGAGGGGTCGTCAACTCTGTAGTCGAACTGGGCAGCAGCAGCGTCGGTCTCGTAGTCTACCGAAGAGAAGAGAGGGAAGAAAAAATGAATAACATGCAAACAGATGCATATCGATGCATGACAAGACAAGTAATGATGCTAGGTGTGCCCAATCGCGGTAGTAGGTGATACCGACGAAGGGGGAAAACATACGGGAAAGTATTCCCGGTGTTTCGCATTTTCGGACAGATGAACCGGAGGGGGAAAGTTGTGTGTTTGCTATGCTAGGGATGTGTGGCGGACAAATGGGTTGCGTATACGGATCCGTCTCGTTGTTCTGAGCAACTTTCATGTAGAAAGTATTGTCATCTGAGCTACGGTTTATTTTATATGAGTTTTAAAAAATTTAAATTATTTTAGGATTAATTTAAATATTTTAATTCAACGTTATCCAGAACAGTGTTTGCTGACGTCACCATGACGTCAGCATGACATCATCAGTTAACAGAGGTGTTGACTGGTCAACTAACGTGTGGGTCCCGTATGTCATACTCTGTTTAGGTTAATCACGATTAGCTAATCTAGTTACTGTTTAATTAAACTAACTAGTTAATTAGATTAATTAAGCAGGATTAATTAACTTAATTAATTCACTAATTAATGAATGATTAGTTTTATAAATTCATTTTTTAAAATTTTGTTTTCTTTTATTTTATAAAAAAAACATTCTGGGGCTGGGCCCGTTTGTCTTAGGCCCTAGGGAGGCCTAACGGGTTTGGGCGCGGGTGCGCGAACGGGCGCGGGCGCTCGACAGGGGCGAGATCGTGCGCGGCGTCACCCGAGCAAGAGCGCCGGCGAGCAGGGCGGCCGCGACTCGGGCGGGGCCGGACGGAGGACGACGAGGGAAGGGTGGTTGGGGGCGCGACCGCCGGCGCAAGCAGCGGGCGGAGGAGGCAGCGACGTCAGGCGGGTAGCAGCGGGCAGAGCGCGCTCGGGCGACGGCCAAGCCACGGTGGATGCACGCTCGGGCGGCGCAGGGGCACAGCCAGGGGTGCGCGTGTGCGTGTTGGAGCAAGGCAGAGCCAACGTGAGTGGAGCGCCGGCCATGGTGACTTCTACCGCGGGACGACAACGACGAGCACATCGGCCAGAGGATGTAGATCAAGGGGAAGGCAGAGGGGAAAAGCGCGTCGGCTCACATCGTTGACGGGGAGAGGCTCGGGGAGGCGCGGGATGCAGTGAAGCCGTCGGAACCCACAACGAACGGCGGTGGAGATGAGCTCGATGGCGAGCGTACGGGCTGTCCCGGCTCGATTCAGAGCACGTAGGCGAACTAGACGACGATGGCGAAGCTCCTGGACGCCTTGGAGCGATGAGGGGAAGCCGGTGGCCACCGGATCGACGAGGTGGCGACGATGGTGGCGGCGGGCGGTGGTGCTGCAGGCGCGGCGCGAGGTTGGTCGGAGGCGCGGTAGCCGTGGTGCGGGAAAGGTCCGAGAAGGCGAGGACGGCGCCTGATGCTTGCTGCCGCGGTGGAGGTCCAGGGGGTGAAGCAGGACCGAACGGAGGAAGGAGTGGCTGCGAGGGGGTCGGGCATGAGGCGCCTCGCCTCTGGTCTCGATGTGCGGCGGCGCGAGGGGGGAGGTGAGGGATCGAGCGAGGAGTGGGGGGGAATCGGGGGGAGTGGGTGCGGTTAGGGTTTCGGGGTGACTCAGGGGGTTATAGGGGGCGGCTGGGCCGGCCTGGTTGGCCCGATGGCTAGCTCGGCCGAGGCCCAGCGAGGGAGGGGGGGGGGGTTTCTCTTTCTTTTATCTTTATTTTACTTTTGTTTAATTTTCCTTTTCTGTTTTTTGTTTTACTTTAGTTCCACTTTTATTTTAGTTTTGTAAACTATAAAAGCAGTCCCTAATTTAGTGTTAGTAAGTAGGCTACTGCCACATAAGTTTGGGCAACTAAATAAAATAGTTTAATATTTTATTTTGTAAAAGGCATTTAAGTAATTGTTTTTATTACTGTTTAAAATATTTTTAGAGTATTAAAACCTTTCTAAAAGTGTGGTTTCCCCACCATACTTTCCTATGCATTATTTAGCTCACCCCGAACATTTTAGTTTTAATATTTGAAAACTTTTGTTGTTTGCTTGATTTTGAATTTGAATTTGAATCGATTTCAAGCTAACGCGAGATTAGTAACAGTAATCGAGGCGACGTGGCATCATTAGCAGATGGTTACTGTAGCTTAATTATCCGGGCATCACACCCTTCACCCTATAAATAGAGGGGAGGAGGGAGGGCAGCTGCACCACATCCAAGGCGCAACCCTCCCCCTCTCCAACACCTCTCCTCCTCCGTTTGAGCTTGGCAAAGCCCTGCCGGAGAACCGCTGCTCCACCACCACCACGCTGTCGTGCTGTGCTGGAGCCTTCTTCCTCAACCCCTCCCTCCTCCTTCCTGGATCAAGGCGCGAAGACGTCACCGGGCTGCACGTGTGTTGAACGCGGAGGTGCCATTGTTTAGCGCTTAGATCGGAATCCACCGCGATCTGAATCTCTACGAGTATGACTCCTTCATCCGCGTTCTTGTAACGCTTCCGTGTCGCGATCTTCAATGGTATGAAGATGCACTCCCCTCTCTCCCGTTGCTAGTTTCTCCGTAGATTGAACTTGGTGATGCGTAGAAAATTTTAATTTCTGCAACGATCCCCAACAGCTCGTCCAGGAGCTCATCGATGACCGGAATGGGAAATTTGTCCTTGAGCGACTTGGCATTAAGAGCACGATAGTTGATGTAGAAGCGCCATGTGTCGTCCGCCTTACGAACGAGGAGAACCGGCACTGAAAACGGCGAGGTCGAGATCTGGATGATGCCCAGGGCAAGCTTGACCGTGCACTGCTGCTCCAGCTCGTCCTTCTGCAGCTGGCGGTAGTGGTATGGACGGGCCGCCATAGGATCTATGCTAGGGAGCAGGTGAATGCAGTGGTCGTAGACTCGGGCTGGCGGAAGTCATGCCGCCACGAGCGGTCTTGAAGGGGCCTACCATGTAGAGCCCCCAGACCATAAAGGGCTAGGTGATCAGGATGGTTTGCAGTGCTGAAGCCGGCTGGTGGTTGCGCCTTGCCGAAGCGTTGGCATCCCTCGCACTTGAGGACGAGCGACTTGGCATCTTTGAGGGCCGTGGGCCAGTAGAAACCATGGCGGAAGGCCTTGGCCACCAGGGATCTGGAGGCCGCGTGGTGCCCGCACTCACCCTGATGTATGTCGAGGAGGATCTCTATGCCCTTGTCTTGCTCGACACAGCACTGGAACACGCCTGTCGCGCTGCGCTTAACGAGCTCGTTGTTGATGATGCTATAGGTGGACGCCCGGTGTTGCACTTGCCGGGCCTCGGTCTTGTCCATGGGGAGTACTCCGTTCTCCAGGAACGCTAAGATGGTCTAGGCCCATGACAGAGCCGTCACCACTATGAAGACCGCCACCAGGACGGCTCCTGGGGCGGCAGCCCTCGAGCCGGAGGTGGCAGCCCCCGGGTCAGGGATGACGGCGGCCGAGTTGAGCATGGTGGTTTATGGGCCGGGTTCGGCAGCCTCCGGGATGGGATCAGAAGTCCCCGGGCCGGGATCGACAGCCCCCGGGTCCGTGTTGGGGATAGTGATACGTCTCCAATGTATCTATAATTTTTGATTGCTCCATGCTACTCTATCTACTGTTTTGGACTATATTGGGCTTTAGTTTCCACTTTTATATTATTTTTGGGACTAACCTATTAACCGGAGGCCCATCCTAGAATTGCTATTTTTTTTGCCTTTTTCAGTGTTTCGAAGAAACAAAATATCAAACGGAGTCCAAACGGAATGAAACCTTCGGGAACGTGATTTTCTCATCAGATAAGACCCAGGAGACTTGGAACCTCCGTCAAGAAAGCCACTAGGCGGTCACGAGGGGGGGCACCCCCCTGGAGCAATCAAAGGAGCCAAAACCCTAATTCCACCGCCGCAACCTTCTGTATCCACGAGATCCCATCTTGGGGCCTGTTCCGGAGCTCCACCGGAGGGGGCATCCACCACAAAGGGCTTCTACATCAACACCATAGCCCCTCCGATGAAGTGTGAGTAGTTTACTTCAGACCTTCGGGTCCATAACTAGTAGCTAGATGGCTTCTTCTCTCTTTTTGGATCTCAATACAATGTTCTCCCCCTCTCTCGTGGAGATCTATTCAATGTAATCTTCTTTTTTTGCGGTGTGTTTGTTGAGACCGATGAATTGTGGGTTTATGATCCATTATTATCTATGGAAAATATTTGATTCTTCTCTGAATTCTTTTATGTATGATTGAGTTATCTTTGCAAGTCTCTTTGAATTATCCTTTTTGGTTTGGCCAACTAGATTGGTAGTTCTTGCAATTGTAGAAGTGCATAGCTTTGGGTTCAATCTTGCGGTGTCCTTTCCCAGTGACAGAAGGGGCAGCAAGGCACATATTGTATTGTTGCCATCGAGGATAACAAGATGGTTTTTTTTATCATATTGCATGAATTTATCCCTCTACATCATGTAATCTTGCTTAAGGTGTTACTCTCTTTTTAACTTAATACTCTAGATGCATGCTGGATAGCGGTCGATGAGTGGAGTAATAGTAGTAGATGCAGAATCGTTTCGATCTACTTGTCTTGGACGTGATGCCTATATACATGATCATTGCCTAGATATACTAATAACTATGCTCAGTTCTGTCAATTTCTCAACAGTAATTTGTTCACCCACCGTAGAATACTTATGCTCTTGAGAGAAGCCACTAGTGAAACCTATGGCCCCCGGGTCTATTCTCATCATATCAATCTCTATCACTTTATTTACTTGCTTTGCTTTTACTTTGCCTTTTACTTTTCACTTTGCATCTATCTATCAAAAATACCAAAAATATTATTTATCATCTCTATCAGATCTCACCCTCGTAAGTGACCGTGAAGGGATTGACAACCCCTAATCACGTTGGTTGCGAGTAGCTATCGTTTTGTGTAGGTACGAGGGACTTGTTCGTGGTCTCCTACTGGATTGATACCTTGGTTCTCAAAAACTGAGGGAAATACTTACGCTACTTTGCTGCATCATCCTCTCCTCTTCGGGGAAATCCAACGCAGTGCTCAAGAGGTAGCAAGAAGAATTTCTGGCGCCGTTGCCGGGGAGGCTCACACAAGCAAGTCAACTATACCAAGTACCCATCGCAATCCCTATCTCTCGCATTACATTATTTGCCATTTGCCTCTCGTTTTCCTCTCCCCCACTTCACCCTTGCCGTTTTCTTCGCTCTCTCTTTTTCGTTCGCCTTCTTCCCGTATGTATCTTTGTTTGTGTTTCCTTGTGCCTTCTATATGCTTGCATCTTTGCTTGCTAAAAATCTATTGATATGGATCCACTTAAAGTGTTCTACTTGGATCATCTTCGATCCTTATGTCCTCGTGCTGAAACCCCAACTAGCCTAGTTGATGGGAAATCTTTAGATGAGCATGCTCATTTTGTGCGTCATCGTTTATCTGAAAAAGGGAGACTCTTACGGTATGATATAAATAGTTTGCTATGCTATGCTTGGAATCTTTGTGAAATGTGTGATTTTAGTTGTTGCTCTAAGAACCCTAAAAAACACCTTCCCTACCTATGTGAGTTCAATGATAATGAAATCTTATCTTCTTATGCAAAGGGTGTTTATAGTTACTATGATATCGAACAAATTGAAGAATTTGTCGTTTTTAAGGGTGCTCATGAAGTTGCTTCTTTGATTGAAAAGTATGATTTTACTCTCAACAAATCTGAAAATTCCATCATACTTAAATATTGCAATGAAAACCTTGCTCATAATGTCTATGTCCAAGAATTTAAAAATGATCATTGCTTTGGAAGACAATAATGATATGCATGATTCTATAGATAATGATGATTCGGATGATTTGATTGAAATATCCCTTGATGAACATGATGCTTTCTATTCTTGTGGCCATGAAGCCAATATTTATGAAGACGAATTTGCTATAGTTCCTTATGTTAAAAATGAGATCGTTGCTATTGCACCCATGCTTGATAGCTCCCTCAACGAAAAGCATGATTTAAATGATTTTACTATAAATTCTCTTGATGTCAATTGTGCTAATAATATGCAAAACCCTAAGATTGGGGATGCTAGTTTTGCTATGTCTACTACTTGTTGCAATGATCATGAATGGGGTGATTCTTCTTATGATCTTGAAAATTTATTTAATCCCCATGATGAATATGAGATTGATAATATTGTTTGCAATAATATTGAAAGTGGGTTTGGAAGAGTGTCAACTCTAGATCCCACATATTTGGAGAATATTCAATCTTATGAAATTTTTGATAAAAGTGGGTTTGGAGAGGTCATGACATTAGTTAATGTTAATCCCACTATTTTGGAAGAGTGTCAACTTTGCATGCATGTGGATCGTGTTGAAAATATTTTATGTGATAGATATTTTGTTGAATTTGCTTATGATACCACATGTAATTATTATGAGAGAGGAAAATATGGTCGTAGAAATTTTCATGATAATAAATTACCTCTCGTTATGTTGAGATTGCTATTGTTTCTTTCCGCCTCCTTGCATATGCTAGTTTTTGTTTGCCTTGATAATTTGTTTGCCTATAAGATGCCTATGCATAGGAAGTATGTTAGACTTAGATGTGTTTATCACGTGTTTTATGATGCTCTCTTTGTGCTTCAATTCTTGTCTTTATTGTGAGCATCATTAAAATATCAATGCCTAGCTAGGGGCATTAAACGATAGCGCTTGTTGGGAGGCAACCCAATTTTATTTTGTGTTTTTTGTTTTTGCTTCTGTTTAGGAAAAAATAATGCATCTAGCCTCTGTTTGTATGTGGTTTTATCTTTTAATTAGTGTTTGTGCCAAGTAGAACCTATAGGATAACCTACGATGATAGTTGATTTGATTCTGCTGAAAAACAGAAACTTTGCACGCACGAATATAGTTATGTTAAATCACAGGAACGTGCTTTTGCGTTGATTATTTTGGCTGCTGTTCAATTAACAAATTGTCCAGGACTTCCTATTTTGGTAGAATTGTTAGAGTTCCAGAAGTTTGCGTTAGTTACAGATTGCTACAGACTGTTCTGTTTTTGACAGATTCTGTTTTACGTGTGTTGTTTGCTTATTTTGATGAATCTATGGCTAATAAAATAGTTTATAATCCATAGAGAAGTTGGAATACAGTAGGTTTAACACCAATATAAATAAATAATGAGTTCATTATAGTACCTTTAAGTAGTCTTTTTTTTTCTTTCTCTAACGGAGCTCACGAGATTTCTGTTGAGTTTTGTGTTGTGAAGTTTTCAAGTTTTGGGTGAATTCTTTTGATGGATTATGGAACAAGGAGTGGCAAGAGCCTAAGCTTGGGGATGCCCATGGCACCCCCAAGATAATCCAAGGGCACCAAAAAGTCAAAGCTTGGGGATGCCCCGGAAGGCATCCCCTCTTTCGTCCACTTCCATCGGTAATTTACTTGGAGCTATATTTTTGTTCACCACATGATATGTGTTTTGCTTGGAGCGTCTTGTATTATTTGCGTCTTTGCTTGTTAGTCTACCACAATCATCCTTGCTGTACACACCTATGGAGAGAGCCATATATGAATTGTAATTTGTTAGAATACTCTATGTGCTTCACTTATATCTTTTGAGCTCGATAGTTTTGCTCATAGTGCTTCACTTATATCTTTTGAGCGTGATAATTTTTTGCTCTAGTGCTTCACTTATATCTTTTAGAGCACGGTGGTGGATTTGTTTTAAAGAAACTATTGATATCTCATGCTTCACTTAGATTATTTTGAGAGTCGTTAATAGCATGGTAATTCGCTTAATGTTAATATACTTGGTGTTCAAGATATGTGAAACTTTCTTTTGAGTGAATTGAATACTAAGATAAGTTTGATGCTTGATAATTGTTTTGAGATATGGAGGTGATAATATCAAAGTCGTTCTAGTTGGGTAATTATGAATTTGAGAAATACTTGTGTCGAATTTTGCAAGTCCCGTAGCATGCACGTATGGTTAAAGTTGTGTAACAAATTTGAACATGAAGTGTACCTGGCTTGTGCATCCTTATGAGTGCGGTCGGGGACGAGCGATGGTCTTTTCCTACCAATCTATCCCCCTAGGATCATGCGCGTAGTACTTGATTTTTGACGACTTCTAAATTTTTGCAATAAGTATATGAGTTCTTCTGACTAATGTTGAGTCCATGTGTTATACGCACTCTCACCTTTCCGCCTTTGCTAGCCTCTTCGGTACCGTGCATTGCCCTTTATCACCTTGAGAGTTGGTGCAAACTTCGCTGGTGCATCCAAACCCCGTGATACGATATGCTCTATCACACATAAACCTCCTTATATCTTCCTCAAAACAGCCACCATACCTACCTATTATGGCATTTCCATAGCCATTCCGAGATATATTGCCATGCAACTTCCACCATCATCATCATGACATACATTACTTTTATCATATTGCCATTGCATGATCATGTAGTTGACATCGTATTTGTGGCAAGGCCACCATGCATTATTTTCCATACATGTCACTCTTGATTCATTGCACCATCATGGTACACCGCCAGAGGCATTCATATAGAGTCATATCTTGTTCTAAGTTTCGAGTTGTAATCCTTATGTTGTAATCAATAGAAGTGTGATGATCATCATTATTAGAGCATTGCCTAAAAAAAAGAAAGTCCAAAATAAAAAAAGGAAAGGCCCAAAAAAAGGGCAATGCTACTATCTCTTTTTTTCCACATGTGTGCTTCAAAGTAGCACCTTGTTCTTCATGTAGTGACTCTCATATATTGTGCTTCAAAGTAGCACCTTGTTCTTCATGTAGTGAGTCTCATATATTATGCTTCAAAGTAGCACCTTGTTCTTCATGTAGTGAGTCTCATAAGTTGTATTTTTATACTAGTGGGAATTTTTAATTATAGAACTTGGCTTGTATATTCCTACGATGGGCTTCCTCAAATGCCCTAGGTCTTCATGAGCAAGCAAGTTGGATGCACACCCACTAGTTTTCTTTTGTTGAGCATTCATAGCTCTAGTGCATCCGTTGCATGGCAATCTCTACTCCTCATGTTGACATCAATTGATGGGCATCTCCATAGCCCGTTGATTAGCCTGGTCAATGTGAGACTTTCTCCTTTTTTTGTCTTCTCCACACAATCCCCATCATCATATTCTATTCCACCCATAGTGCTATATCCATGGCTCATGCTCATGTATTACGTGAAGGTTGAAAAAGTTTGAGGTTATTTAAGTATGAAACAATTGCTTGGCTTGTCATCGGGGCTATAGAAGTTGGGAACATCTTTGTGTGACGAAAACGAAGCATACCCTAACTATATGATTTTGTAGGGATGAACTTTCTTTTGCCATGTTATTTTGAGAAGACATGATTGCTTTGATTAGTATGCTTGAAGTATTATTATTTTTCTGTCAATATGAACTTTTGTCTTGAATCTTTCGGATCTGAATATTCATATCACAATTAAGAAGTTTTACATTGAAATTATGCCAAAGTATCACTCCGCATCAAAAATTCTTTTTTATCATTTACCTACTCGAGGACGAGCAGGAATTAAGCTTGGGGATGCCTGATACGTCTCCAACGTATCTATAATTTTTGATTGCTCCATCCTACTCTATCTACTATTTTGGACTATATTGGGCTTTATTTTCCACTTTTATATTATTTTTGGGACTAACCTATTAACCGAAGGCCCAGCCCAGAATTGCTGTTTTTTTTTGCCTTTTTCAGTGTTTCGAAGAAACAAAATATCAAACGGAGTCCAAACGGAATGAAACCTTCAGGAACGTGATTTTCTCATCAGATAAGACCCAGGAGACTTGGACCCTCCGTCAAGAAAGCCACGAGGCGGTCACGAGGGTGGAGGGCGCGCCTCCCTGGGCGCCCCCCTACCTCATGGGCCCCTCAAAGCTCCACCGATGTACTCCTTCCTCCTATATATACCTACGTATCCCCAAACGATCAGAACAGGAGCCCAAAACCTAATTCCACCGCCGCAACCTTCTGTATCCACGAGATCCCATCTTAGGCCCTGTTTCGGAGCTCTGCCGGAAGGGGCATCCACCATGGAGGGCTTCTACATCAACACCATAGCCCCTCCGATGAAGTGTGAGTAGCTTACTTCAGACCTTCGGGTCCATAGCTAGTAGCTAGATGGCTTCTTCTCTCTTTTTGGATCTCAATACAATGTTCTCCCCCTCTCTCGTGGAGATCTATTCGATGCAATCTTCTTTTTTTGCGGTGTGTTTGTTGAGACCGATGAATTGTCGGTTTATGATCCAGTATTATCTATGGAAAATATTTGATTCTTCTCTAAATTCTTTTATGTATGATTGAGTTATCTTTGCAAGTCTCTTCGAATTATCCTTTTTGGTTTGGCCAACTAGATTGGTAGTTCTTGCAATGGGAGAAGTGCTTAGCTTTGGTTTCAATCTTGCGGTGTTCTTTCCCAGTGTTAGAAGGGGCAGCAAGGCACGTATTGTATTGTTACCATCGAGGATAACAAGATGGGGTTTTTATCATATTGCATGAATTTATCCCTCTACATCATGTCACCTTGCTTAAGGCGTTACTCTGTTTTTAACTTAATACTCTAGATGCATGCTGGATAGCGGTCGATGAGTGGAGTAATAGTAGTAGATGCAGAATCGTTTCGATCTACTTGTCTTGGATGTGATGCCTATATACATGATCATTGCCTAGATGTACTCATAACGATGCTCAATTCTGTCAATTGCTCAACAGTAATTTGTTCACCCACCATAGAATACTTATGCTCTTGAGAGAAGCCACTAGTTAAACCTATGGGCCCCGGTTCTATTCTCATCATATCAATCTCTATCACTTTATTTACTTGCTTTGCTTTTTTACTTTGCCTTTTACTTTTCAGTTTGCATCTATCTATCAAAAATACCAAAAAAATTATTTATCATCTTTATCAGATCTCACCCTCGTAAGTGATCGTGAATGGATTGACAACCCCTAATCTCATTGGTTGCGAGTAGCTATCGTCTTGGGTAGGTACGAGGGACTTGTGTGTGGTCTCCTACTGGATTGATACCTTGGTTCTCAAAAACTGAGGGAAATACTTACGCTACTTTGCTGCATCATCCTCTCCTCTTCGGGGAAATCCAACGCAGTGCTCAAGAGGTAGCAGATAGTGAAAGAACATGCGATGCCCCCATTTTTGGTTTTGGTAATTGATGACAATCTCTATGGAATAATGGTTGCCTTGAGTTATATTTGAAGGTTTTGTCCATAGGCTTTTCTTGAAGTCCATGTGTTGGTTTCAAGGAGTTTATGAGTTGACCAAGGCGCTATTTAGGAATTATCCAAACATTGGTCATGTGAGTGTTGAGCTTATTGCAAGCATGTCTTGAAGAAGAAGATTATGTGATCATTCATGTTTACCTTCAAGACATCATCCAAATGAAGAGAGTTGGAAAGATTCAAGGTTGATCTAGCCTAAGTACAGAGAGTGATTCAAGTTGATCAACACACAAAGCGCACAAGTTGTACCGAGAGGGACCAAGTGTTCCCATGGTATGGTAAGCATTGTCCATTACGCTTTGTGTACTAACCCATGGTCTACGTGAGAGTTCTTTGTGGGGTTAGGTATGTTTCCATGGTCTTGCGTCAAGAGGAAGATCCCATACAACCCATGGAGGATGACATCAAGTGGTGATCGTCATCAAGTTTGCTGTGTGCAAGTTCAAGTGGAGCAACACGAAGAGTGGCTCACCCATAATGGAGTATGGGGGAGCAATCAAGTTTGAATCTTGCCATCCATTGTGGTGTCAATGGACTTGTGAAGATGTGCCGAAGAGTCGCTCACCCATAGTGGACTATGGGGGAGCAATCATCTAGTCTTCATCGAGCCAACGCAATCAAGAAAGGTGGTCCAACTTGAGGGAGTCAAGATCGTCTTCATCTAGCTCAAGTGGACCATGTGCAAGGCAAAGGTTTGCCCTTGATAGGTTTTCTATTTTACCGGTCTCGTGGTGGTAGTTGGGAGACCGGGTTATAGGATCGTTTGCCGTACTATCAAGGGGGGCTCTCAAGTTGGTAGCTTGATCGTATCGTTAGTAGAGAGCTCAAACCATTGCATCCTTGCATCATGTTTCTTTGTTCTTGTTTGGTTCTCTTTGTGAGTCTTAGAGCTTATGGTCATCTTGATGACAAGCTTGAGTTCATCGAAAACGGAGTTCGCATGCGTCTTCTATGATGTTTTCGGTGTTGGAGGTTTTACCGGTCTTATCCAAGGAAGGGTTCTCACCATTTTCTTATGGGCCTTTTCTCATTTGCTTCTTATTGATATTTCTATCAAGATTGTGTTAGCCCTTGTTGCTAGCTTTCCAACAAACTTGGTTTCATCGAATTCGGAGCTCGTATGCGAAAGTTGTGGCTGTTTTGATATTGCCTGTTTTACATAGAGAGGTTGTACCGCCCCGTAGAGAGGTTGTACCGGTTGACCGGTACAACCGGTGTTTGGAGCGGTTGTACCGCTCCAGAATTGGTCCGGAGGTTGTACCGGCCATGTACCGCTCTACCACCGGACTAGTTTCTGTTTTGGAGCGGTTCTTGGGCGGTTGTTGACCGGTTTAACCGGTACTACCGGTTCCCCAGGCTGTTGTACCGCTTAGAGCTTTTCCCAGGTTGGTTTTTCCTCTGCTTTGGCCGGTTGTACCGGTTCGTGCACCGGTTGTACCGGTCCTACAGTTTCTGCACATAACGGGCAGATTCGTGGGGACCTATTTAAGGGGGTCTTCTTCCCCAATGGTTCCCCATCTCTTGAGCTCGTTTTTGCCCCCATTGTTGACCTTCTTTGAGCTTGCTAACTCTCAATCCCTCCATGGATTCTTGCTAGTTTTTGAGGGAAAAGAGAGAGGAGATCTAGATCCACACTTCCACCAATCACTTTCTCCTCTATGTGAGGGGAACCCCTTGGATCTAGATCTTGGAGTTCTTGTGTTCTCCTTCTTGTTCTTCCTCTCATTTTCCTCCCTAGCATTAGTTGCTTTGGTGGGATTTGGGAGAGAAGGACTTGGGCACTCCGTGTGCCCTTGCCATTGCATTTGGTGCATCGGTTTGAGTTCTCCACGTGATACGTGGAAGTTACAAGTTGAGAAGCTTATTACTCTTGGGTGCTTGGTGCCCTTGAGCTTGTTCCTCTTGGGTGCTTGGGCGCCCTAGACGGTTGGTGGTGTTCGGAGCTCAATCATTGTGGTGTAAAGCTCCGGGCAAGCGTCGGGGTCTCCAATTAGGTTGTGGAGATCGCCCCGAGCAATTTGACGGGTACCGGTGACCGCCCCCAAGGGTTGCCAAAGTGTACGGGTTCGGTGACCGCCCCCAAGGGTTGCCATTTGTACGGGTTCGGTGACCGCCCTCAAGGGTCCCTTAGTGGAATCACGGCATCTTGCATTGTGCGAGGGCGTGAGGAGATTACGGTGGCCCTAGTGGCTTCTTGGGGAGCATTGTGCCTCCACACCGCTCCAAACGGAGATTAGCATCCGCAAGGGTGTGAACTTCGGGATACATCGTCGTCTCCGCGTGCCTCGGTTATCTCTTACCCGAGCCCTTTACTTATGCACTTTACTTTGTGATAGCCATATTGTTCTTTGTCATATATCTTGCTATCACATAGTTGCTTATATTGCTTAGCATAAGTTGTTGGTGCACATAGGTGAGCCTAGTTGTTTTAGGTTTTGTGCTTGACAAATTAACCGCTAGGTTTATTCCGCATTTGTTCAAGCCTAAACCGTAATTATTTTAAAACGCCTATTCACCCCCCCCTCTAGGCGACATCCACGATCTTTCAATTGGTATCAGAGCCTCGTCTCTCTTTGTTAGGCTTAACCGCCTAGAGAGTAAAGATGTCAACTAGGGGATTAGGATTCTCTGACACTCTTAGTTTCGATGGCACAAATTTTGATGTTTGGGTAATTCGCATGCTTAATCTCTTTAGGGTCATGGACCCAAATTTAGAGCGAATTGTAGATATGGGTTTTTCTCCTCCAAAGGACCCCCAAAGATTATCTTTAGAGGATGAGAAAAACTCTTATCTCAATGCTCAAGCTTCTAATGTGCTTTTCGATGCTTTGAGCAATGTAGTCATATTTCAACTCATGCCGTTCCGGGATGCTCATGAGTTGTGGACAAAGCTTCAAGATAAATATGGCGTGTCCAAGATTTGTGAGGATGATTGTTCTCCCTCCACCTCCGGTCGTATAGTCTTCTCAACTTCTTCTACTTCACCTACATGTGGTTTGCCACAAGGTAATGATATGGTGAGTAGTGTTGGTCATTGCAATGATGATAGTATGCTTATTGTGGATGATCCTTCATCACTATATTATTGCAATGCTCCTTCTTTGGGCTTTAACACTTCGAGCACTCCAAATGTTTCACATGCTTGTGTTGATAGTCCTTGCATATCATGTAGAAATTGCTTGACTAAATCTCATGATGATATGCTTGCTATGTCTTGTTGCCATGATAAAAATGCATCTATTTCCTCGAATTGTTGTGCTAACAATGTAGAGGAAACCAACACTCCATGGAACAAGATGTGGTGTTTAATGGTGCCTCAAGGGATCCTACATCATCATCTATTGCTTTTTGCCTTATGGCTAAGGCGTCAAAGGTATCTCCTACTTTGTACCCCAATATGTCTCTTGATGATGATGTTGATGCTAATGATGATGAGGATAATGATGAAGAGAATGATAATGTTGCCTCCTTAAAAACTAAGGGGGAAATGATTTTTAAAGCTCTTCATAAAAATAAAATTGCTCGTTCCAACTTCATGGAAATAATGTCCATTGCCATTGATGGCAAGAAATACATTGAGGAGTTGGAATCTCATCTAGAGGAGCATGAGGTCACCATTGAGAAAATGGAAGCTCATGGGCGTGATTACGCAAATGAGATCGCGGAGCTATCTCAAGCTCTTGAACATGAACAAACCACCTCCGAATCTCTTGAGGAGACTTTTGCTCTAGAATTATCTAGAGTGAGGGAATCTCATGATAGAGCTCTTGAGGTGGCCAACGATTTCAAACTAAAAATGCTAAGCTTGAAGTTTCTCATGCTAGACTCCTTGAGGATTTTGAGCACCTCGAAAATGGCTCAAGGGTCATCAAGGGTGAGCTCATCAAACTCACCGAGTCTCATGCCCAACTTGAAGCTTCTTATTTAAAAGAGCTTGCCAAGTTGCCTTCTCCTCTTGTTGTTAATGATGATGCTTGTGCTACTAATTCTATTACTTGTGAAGCATCCATTTTGAAGGAGAATGTTGAGCTACGGGCTCAACTTGAGGTGCTATCTAGCAATTATGGGAAATTGGAAGAAAGTCATGAAAAGCTCTCAAGCTCTCATGATGATCTTCTAGTATCCCATAGTGTGCTAAAGATAGCTCATGAGGCCATGATTGCTAAGGTAACATCTAGTGAGCCTCATGTGGATACTAGCACTACTTCTAGTCAAAATAGTATATTGCCATGTGCTAGTCCTTGTAATTCATCTACTCACAATGTTGGTACATCTTGTGATGAATTGCTTTCCTTGCCTTGTTGCTCTAACGATGAAGCTTATACTTCCTCTAGTACTTGTGTTGAGACTAACCATGTAGAGGAAATCAAAGAGCTCAAGGCCCAAGTCACTTCTTTGAAGAAAGACTTGGAAAAGTGTCATGAAGGGAAATCCACACTCAACAATATCTTGAGTGTGCAAAAATCCCCCAATGACAAAGGTGGACTTGGATTCAACTCCAATAAGAAGAAGAAGTCCAAGATGAACAAAAGAAGGGCCAAGAACAAGTCAAGAATTCGGCCAAGATTGTTTGCTTCAAGTGCAAAGTAGAAGGGCATCATGTTAGATCTTGCCCATTGAAGAAGAAGGCCATTAGTGTCAAGCAACAAGGGAAGAGGGCACAAGTTCAATCTCATGCTCAACCTCAAGTTGAAGAAAGGCCTCTTCCCAAGAAGACTCAAGTTAATGCTTCTCAAGTTGAGAAATCAAGTGAGAAGAAAGTGAAGAGTAGACGTTGCTACCTATGCCGTGAGAAAGGTCACCTCGCTTCTTCATGCACTAGTGGTAACTTATCCAACCCAATTATTATTGATGATGTCTATTCTCTTGGGAAGGATAAGGTTGGCAATGTGGTTGCCAAGTTTGTTGGTACTCAAAGTGGTTTGAAGCAAAGAACCATTTGGGTAGCCAAGCCTATTGTGACTAACCTCTTAGGACCCAACTTGGTTGGGGACCAACTAGCTCAAACTTGATCAATAGGTGTTGTTGGAGGGCATTGGAGACTTGGCTACTTTATGAAGAATTAAGGGGACTTCATCACTCTTATTGTCTCAAGCCAAGTCAATTGAATCATCAAGTTTATATCTTATATCCAATGTGCCTCCTTGCGGTAACTTGTACTTAAATTGTTTACATTGAAAGTTACTTGCCCCCTTGCATGTTTTGGTTTTGTTCCTTGCATGTGTTTGTATATGTTGTGATTCCAACTTGCTTATCTTGAGCAATCAAGTATGTGGGTGTTGGTTTGCACATCATGTACGTGTGTGTCGTGCGTTGAGCCTTTATGCTTCTTGTTTGTATCCTAGTTGGCTCGTGTGAGAGATTAATGGAACATCCCATTTTGGGGGAGTGATGTGCTTTGTGCACCTCACAATCCTATAAATGTGTGTACATGAGGAATACCATCTAGTATTGATATTACAAGATTATCTAGTCGCTAGGTGGTATATCTCTCATGAGAAATTCAAATTCTAGATAGTCCATTAATTATCTCTTGTTTGTTCCTCTTATTGCCTCTTGTTAAGTTCTTATTGGTATCACATTATGGGGGAGTAATATGCTAAGTGCATATTACAAGCCTAGAAAATGTGTACATTTGAGATATTGTCACCTAGAATTGATATTGTAGATTATCTTGTTCCTAGGTGGCATGTTAGCTCTACAAGTTGCAATTTGCTTGTGTTTGTTGTGAAGATGATGTTGGATATCCTTGCTATCTACCACCGGGAATTATTTCCAAATACTTCTTGTCTTTTGACAATTGGTAGTCACTTATGTGTGGTAGAATTTGTTGATCATCTTTACTTTGGCTTTTGTTTTTCCTTTTCTCTTGCCAAGGTTTGTGTCAACTCCCGGTGTCTTCCCTACCACTTGTGGATCTTGTTTATTTCTTGTTCTTGTCTAGTGTTTTCTAGATATAGTGAAAGTAGTGATCCCACCTTGTGCATTTTGTATTCAAATGCAAATCCTATATAATGCACAACTCGTGGGGGAGCTATCCTATTTTCTTTAGAACACTCTTCTTGTGATCCTTATCGAGTGTGTTTTGGTGGAAGGCAAGCCATTTCTTTTTGGTACTTTGTGCCATCATGAAACTTTGTTGAGAGCTTGGTTTGTTTGGAACCATCCTCTCTTTGGGAGTTTGACATCTTTAGTTTAGTGTGTATCAATGGATATCTCATTCCTTGATGTATCTTTAATGATATCTTCCAAGTGATGATTTCTCCATTTGGTATCCTTTTCACTTGGCATTTCTTTCTCTTTAGGTTTCGGGTTTTGAAAGTCTTGAGCATGCATGTTTACTTCATGTATTTTATTTGGCATGCTTTCTTTCTTTGACTCAATATATAGGGGATCTCCACCAAGTCTCAAATCGGATGAGATGTGTATGAAATTCATTTTCATATCTATATGCACATATTTATGTGGAGTTTGTCCTATGTATTGGTTTTTCTAACTATTTGGTCCCAATGAGTTTGGGTATCGTTTAGTTTGTGTTGTTCTTCTAGGAACATTTGGAGATGCATTGGATGCTCGGCTCACTCACAAGGAAGGTGTTGTCACCATGTGCATATTGGAGTCAAGCTAGGATGATCAATGAACTACTATCTACCTTCAATTGGTATCTACTACATCCTTCCAATGATATCTCGGTAACAAGTATCTATTCATGCTTTCTCCTCTTGCATTCAACCTTGTGTAGGTTGCATCTTGGCATGATATTCATTTCATATCTTGTGATACTTGTTTCCTTTCTCAAAGCATCCCAACGATGATCTCTTGTTGCTAGTTGTGATGCCTTTGATGGATGTGTGTTTGGACTTCATTTATATACAATGAGACCATATCTAGCCAAGTGCTATGCTTTCAAGCAAATATCTTATTGGTATATTTATGACTTCCTTTTGGTTATCTCATTCCTTCTTGTTGTAACTATTTCGGGTGTACATCCTTCTTTGTAGATATATATCATCATGATTTCGTCTACCTAGAACATTATACACTTGAGAGAAATTACATCTCTAGTTGATATCCTTTCTTTCACGTCCACCTTGTCTTTCTTATGTTATTTCTTTGGTGGCTCCGTGAAAGCTTTTGCCTTGAGTGCGTGTCGTATCTCATTGCATCTTGATGCACTCTTGTGTGGTGAAGATTATTTTCCTCTTGCTTATCTTTACGAGGCTTTTACCATCTTAATTGGTATCCCTCGTCTTGATGAGCCTCCCCTCGTCTATCTTCACCACGGGTTGTCACAAGCATAGGTTCTCTTTTGCTTATTAGCAAGCTTGTGAACCCGTTTGCCAATTGTGTGTGGGAATGATAGGCCTTGCACCGTGTGCCTCATTCTTTCAAGACTATGTTGATGCTTAATGCTCATCCTAATTTTAGTCTTCTCAAGTGCTTCGCCAGGACTCACACACATCATTTTGGTTGAGCCTATTCTTAAGTTGCCTCTTTTACATGTTGCTCAACCATGTGCTTATTGCAAGCGCTAGGCTTTGTTTCCTATATGCTCACCTGCACTGGATGTGTGTTTCTATTGATTTTGGGCGAGCTATGATCCTATTTTGTGCACTTTGTATCCAAATACAAAAATTCTTGATGTGCACAAATCATGGGGAGCTTCTCTAGTTTCTTTGGAACACTGCTCCGCTCTTATCATAATATCCTTTATTCATGTGGCTCGTAGGATCATTGGCCTAGTTGGTTCAATTGGTATCTTTTGATAGCTTGCTTCAATTGGTATCTTTTGATTGCTTGATTGCGTGTTTCTCTCTTTGATTATGTCTTTGTGGCATATCTTCCTTTTGCAATCTTTGGGCCTCAATATAGTTTGTCTTCCTCCAAGTATTTACCGTTGGATATGTGTATTGCATTCCACTCTCTTGTTGAGAAATACACAATTTATGGAGGAACACATTTTATATTGGCCTTCTAAGCTTTTAGCCCATTTTGGCAATCGATGCCAATGGGGGAGAAGTTTCAGAGAGTTGTGTGGAGAAGTTTAGAGAGTTGTCTCCTCTTGCTTTGGTTTTGTTCCTTAGCATTTGCATCTCATTTGCATGCACTATTGGTTGTTGTATTGCATGGTGATGCATAATTCCTTATATAAACTCTCTTGAAAGTGATTGTCATCAATTACCAAAATGGGGGAGATTGAAAGAACATGCGATGCCCCCATGTTTGGTTTTGGTAATTGATGACAATCTCTATGGACTAATGGTTGCCTTGAGTTATATTTGAAGGTTTTGTCCATAGGCTTTTCTTGAAGTCCATGTGTTGGTTTCAAGGAGTTTATGAGTTGACCAAGGTGCTATTAAGGAATTATCCAAAGATTGGTCATGTGAGTGTTGAGCTTATTGCAAGCATGTCTTGAAGAAGAAGATTATGTGATCATTCATGTTTACCTTCAAGACATCATCCAAATGAAGAGAGTTGGAAAGATTCAAGGTTGATCTAGCCTAAGTACAGAGAGTGATTCAAGTTGATCAACACACAAAGCGCACAAGTTGTACCGAGAGGGACCAAGTGTTCCCATGGTATGGTAAGCATTGTCCATTACGCTTTGTGTACTAACCCATGGTCTACGTGAGAGTTCTTTGTGGGGTTAGGTATGTTTCCATGGTCTTGCGTCAAGAGGAAGATCCCATACAACCCATGGAGGATGACATCAAGTGGTGATCGTCATCAAGTTTGCTGTGTGCAAGTTCAAGTGGAGCAACACGAAGAGTGGCTCACCCATAATGGAGTATGGGGGAGCAATCAAGTTTGAATCTTGCCATCCATTGTGGTGTCAATGGACTTGTGAAGATGTGCCGAAGAGTCGCTCACCCATAGTGGACTATGGGGGAGCAATCATCTAGTCTTCATCGAGCCAACGCAATCAAGAAAGGTGGTCCAACTTGAGGGAGTCAAGATCGTCTTCATCTAGCTCAAGTGGACCATGTGCAAGGCAAAGGTTTGCCCTTGATAGGTTTTCTATTTTACCGGTCTCGTGGTGGTAGTTGGGAGACCGGGTTATAGGATCGTTTGCCGTACTATCAAGGGGGGCTCTCAAGTTGGTAGCTTGATCGTATCGTTAGTAGAGAGCTCAAACCATTGCATCCTTGCATCATGTTTCTTTGTTCTTGTTTGGTTCTCTTTGTGAGTCTTAGAGCTTATGGTCATCTTGATGACAAGCTTGAGTTCATCGAAAACGGAGTTCGCATGCGTCTTCTATGATGTTTTCGGTGTTGGAGGTTTTACCGGTCTTATCCAAGGAAGGGTTCTCACCATTTTCTTATGGGCCTTTTCTCATTTGCTTCTTATTGATATTTCTATCAAGATTGTGTTAGCCCTTGTTGCTAGCTTTCCAACAAACTTGGTTTCATCGAATTCGGAGCTCGTATGCGAAAGTTGTGGCTGTTTTGATATTGCCTGTTTTACATAGAGAGGTTGTACCGCCCCGTAGAGAGGTTGTACCGGTTGACCGGTACAACCGGTGTTTGGAGCGGTTGTACCGCTCCAGAATTGGTCCGGAGGTTGTACCGGCCATGTACCGCTCTACCACCGGACTAGTTTCTGTTTTGGAGCGGTTCTTGGGCGGTTGTTGACCGGTTTAACCGGTTTAACGTACCGGTTCCCCAGGCTGTTGTACCGCTTAGAGCTTTTCCCAGGTTGGTTTTTCCTCTGCTTTGGCCGGTTGTACCGGTTCGTGCACCGGTTGTACCGGTCCTACAGGTTTCTGCACATAACGGGCAGATTCGTGGGGACCTATTTAAGGGGGTCTTCTTCCCCAATGGTTCCCCATCTCTTGAGCTCGTTTTTGCCCCCATTGTTGACCTTCTTTGAGCTTGCTAACTCTCAATCCCTCCATGGATTCTTGCTAGTTTTTGAGGGAAAAGAGAGAGGAGATCTAGATCCACACTTCCACCAATCACTTTCTCCTCTATGTGAGGGGAACCCCTTGGATCTAGATCTTGGAGTTCTTGTGTTCTCCTTCTTGTTCTTCCTCTCATTTTCCTCCCTAGCATTAGTTGCTTTGGTGGGATTTGGGAGAGAAGGACTTGGGCACTCCGTGTGCCCTTGCCATTGCATTTGGTGCATCGGTTTGAGTTCTCCACGTGATACGTGGAAGTTACAAGTTGAGAAGCTTATTACTCTTGGGTGCTTGGTGCCCTTGAGCTTGTTCATCTTGGGTGCTTGGGCGCCCTAGACGGTTGGTGGTGTTCGGAGCTCAATCATTGTGGTGTAAAGCTCCGGGCAAGCGTCGGGGTCTCCAATTAGGTTGTGGAGATCGCCCCGAGCAATTTGACGGGTACCGGTGACCGCCCCCAAGGGTTGCCAAAGTGTACGGGTTCGGTGACCGCCCCCAAGGGTTGCCATTTGTACGGGTTCGGTGACCGCCCTCAAGGGTCCCTTAGTGGAATCACGGCATCTTGCATTGTGCGAGGGCGTGAGGAGATTACGGTGGCCCTAGTGGCTTCTTGGGGAGCATTGTGCCTCCACACCGCTCCAAACGGAGATTAGCATCCGCAAGGGTGTGAACTTCGGGATACATCATCGTCTCCGCGTGCCTCGGTTATCTCTTACCCGAGCCCTTTACTTATGCACTTTACTTTGTGATAGCCATATTGTTCTTTGTCATATATCTTGCTATCACATAGTTGCTTATATTGCTTAGCATAAGTTGTTGGTGCACATAGGTGAGCCTAGTTGTTTTAGGTTTTGTGCTTGACAAATTAACCGCTAGGTTTATTCCGCATTTGTTCAAGCCTAAACCGTAATTATTTTAAAACGCCTATTCACCCGCCCCCCCTCTAGGCGACATCCACGATCTTTCAGATAGCAGACCCCGAGCTTGGACCGGCTGCCCCCGGGTCCGGGTCGGGAAGGGGCGCTGCAGGGTTGTCCTAGATGAAGATGGACTTGGAATCCGGAGACGGCTTGACAGACGGCTTGCACATGTGCTCGAGGGAGACACTTGACGGTATGGCCTGCCGGGATGAGCCAATCTTGGCTAGCATGTCGGCAGCTTCTTTTTCTGCGCGAGGGACATGGAGCTAGACCAGGAAATGGTAGATGGCCATGTTGGCATCCCAGGTGTCCCACTCGCCGGAACATTGCTACACCACCAGATCCGAATCGCCATAGCATAGGATGCACCGGATGCCGAGTTCCTTGGCAAGCCGGAGGCCATGCACAAGGGCTTCATACTCGACGACGTTGTTGGAGGCGGCGAAGTGGATCTGGAGCACGTACCGCAGCTGGTCGCCCTTCAGGGAAGACAACACGATGTTGGCTCCCAAGCCGGAGCGCATATTGGAGCCGTCAAAGTGCATGCGCCAATGTGTTGAATCCTCCGGCGACAGCAGGTACTGGGTCTCTATCCAGTCGACGAGGAAGTCAGCGAAGGCCTGGGACTTGATCGTGGAGCGGGGCTCGTAGAGGATGGTGTGGTCGGCCAGCTCGATGGCCCACTTGGCAACCCGACTAGAGGCATCCCGACAACCTATGATCTCGCTGATGGGGGCCCTGCTGGCCACAGTGATAATGTGCTCTTGGAAGTACTGCTTCAGCTTCTTGGCGGTAAAATACACACCATAACACATCTTCTGGTAGTGCGGGTAGTTCTACTTGGATGCGGAAAGCAGCTCGCTCAGGTAGTAGACTTGGTGCTGGACATACTGGATCTTGCCCTTCTCTTGTCGCTCGACCACCAGCACCGTGCTAACCGATCGTGAGGTGGCGGCGATGTATAGCAATAGTGGCTCCTTGTCAACCGGCGCGGCCAAGACGGGTGCGGTGGAGAGCATGCGCTTGAGATCCTGAAATGCTTCGTCCGCCTGGTCGTTCTGCTCGAACGGCGATGTATTCTGCATCAGCTGATATAGGGGCAGGGCCCTCTCGCCCAGCAGGCTGAGAAACTGGCTGACCGAGGCCAAGCAGCCAGTGAACTTCTGGGCATCATGCAACCTGGTTGGCTTGCGCCTGCGCTCGATAACCTTGATCTTCTCCGAGTTTGCCTCAATGCTGCGCTCCGAGATGAGGAAGCCGGGCAGCTTCCCGGCCGGCACGCCGAGCACGCACTTCTTTGGGTTGAGCTTGATCTGGTACTCGCGCAGATTGGCCAAGGTCTCTTTTTGGTCATCAAGGAGCGTGAGGTGCTGCTTGGTCTTCACCACGATGTCGTCAACGTAGACGTGAATGTTGCGGCCGAGTTGCTTCAGCAAGCATTTCTGCATGCACCGCTGGAAGGTGGCGCCGGCATTCTTCAAGCCGAACGACATGGTGATGTAGCAGTATGCCCCAAAGGGTGTGATGAAGGACATCTTCGGGGCATCGGCCGGGTCCAGCTTGATATGATGATAGCCAGAGTAAGCATCCAGGAAGGACATGAGCTCACAACCGGCGGTGGAGTCAATGACTTGATCGATCCGCAGGAGGGCGAAAGGATCCTTGGGGCAAGCCATGTTCAGGCTGGTGTAGTCTATGCACATGCATTAGGTGTTGTTCTTCTTCAGGACGAGGACCGGGTTGGCCAGCCACTCGGGATGAAACACTTCCATGATGAAGCCGGCCGCGAGTAGCTTGGCGACCTCTTCACCTATGGTTCTTCTCTTCTCTTCCAAAAAGCGACGTAGGGGTTGACGGACAGCCTTGGCGTCCTTGCGTACATGGAGTTTGTGCTCTACGTACTTCCTCAGAATCCCCGGCATGTCCTTTAGGGGCCAGCCACTGATGTATGCATGTTTTTAAGTTTGAAGCAATGCTGGTTCGTTCTGGGGACACTGCGGCCGATTTCTCTCTCGGACTAGTTATTCAAAGTTTCAACGCACCTTTTGTTGTGTGTACTTGTTTTGTCTTGGTATACCAATGGTTCTGGACAATGGGAGATGGTGATACACTTTGGAGATTACATTGTACCTTCTTTTGGTGCTATTTTCTTGTCATGTCTTTTAAATAGGTTATGTTTTAAATAGCAGAACACCAAGGGGACAATGATGCTGTTAATAGGAAATATTGTGGATCATAATGTTCATCCTCTGCTGTTAGACAACTTTTGACACAAAAGTGTTTCAGAAGACTAGGAAGATATCCTCTTTATTTGTGGGTATTTTCCACATAGGTAGGTTTAAAGAGATTAAAATGTGCGATGTCAGACACTTCCTTTGTTATAATGGTGCACATACACTCCAGTCCAATGCAATTTTTCTGTGTTAATAAGAGAGGTAATTTGACTTACCACTGAGGGGTTTGCCTAGGGGGACGATGTTCAACTCTATCTGGAGGTTTGTGTTGAGAAGGTCATTATCGAAACTAATTTCTTTAGCTGCACACTAGTAGAAAACAGGGCTATCGTTCGGGCCTGGCCAGCCCATTAGTCGTATTAGACCCGGTTTGTGAGCCCGGGGGGCCGGCCGGGGCCTCGTGGGCATTGGTCCCGATTCATGTGGAACCATTTGTCCCGGTTCAAGCCATGAATCGGGACCAATGGTCCTCGCTCCTGGCCCACAACCATTGGTCCCGATTCGTGGCTTGAACCGGGACAGAAGGGAGGGCTTTAGTCCCGGTTCATGCCACGAACCGGGACAAATAACTTTCCTATATATATACCCACCGCCGCGGCAGAGCACTCCACAGTGCTCTGTTTTTTCAATCCGGCGAGGAGAGGACATTTGGGTGCTCTAGTTCACTTGCTATGCACATGAGGTGTTCGATGAAATGCCCGAGCCACACTAGTTAAGCTTTCTCCTCTCGAAGCTCAACCTCGGAGCTCTATTTTTTCTGAGATTTGTCTAGATTTAGCAGTCCATCACGCCCCGTCCCCATTTTCACCGCCGTTGATCGCCCGCGCCGATCTCGTCGCCGGCACCACCGTGGTGAGCCTCTTGTTCTTATCTTCTTTCTGATACTTGTCTGACTTTCTTACTTTAGATAGATATTTGTCTGATTTTCTTACTTTTGACACACATAATTATATATAATGCACGCAGATGAACCGGCAATGGATGTATGGTGACAGACACACCTCCGAGTACATTACGGGCGTGCATAATTTTCTCGAAGTGGCTAAGGCAAACAAGTAGAATGGTTTTATGTGTTGTCCATGCACTAAATGTGGGAATACAAAGTCTTACTCTGACCGGAAAATCCTTCACACCCACCTACTTTACAAGGTTTTCATGCCACACTATAATGTTTGGACGAGGCACAGAGAAATATGGGTTATGATGGAAGACGGCTAAGAAGAAGAGGACAATGACAAATATGTGCCCCCTGAATACGGTGATGCTGCAACCGGGGGAGCTACTGAAGATCAAGAGGAACCAGACGATGTGCCCGATGATGCTGCAATGGGGGAAGCTGCTGAAGATCAAGAGGAACCAGACGATGTGCCCGATGATGATCTCCGCCGGGTCATTGTCGATGCAAGGACGCAATGCGAAAGTCAAAAGGAGAAGCTAAAGTTCGATCGCATTTTAGAGGATCACAAAAAAGGGTTGTACCCCAATTACGAAGATGGCAACACTAAGCTGGGTACCGTACTGGAATTGCTGTAGTGGAAGGCGGAGAATGTTGTGCCTGACAAAGGATTTGAGAAGCTACTGAAAATATTGAAGAAGGAGCTTCCAAAGGATAATGAATTGCCCGATAGTACGTAAGCAACAAAGAAGGTCGTATGCCCTCTAGGATTGGAGGTGCAGAAGATACATGCATGCCCTAATGACTGCATCCTCTACCGCGGTGCGTACGAGGATTTGAACGCATGCCCGGTATGCGGTGCATTAAGGTATAAGATCAGGCGAGATGACCCTGGTGATGTTGACGGCGAGCCCCGCAGGAAGAGAGTTCCTGCGAAGGTGATGTGGTATGCTCCTATAATACCACGGTTGAAACGACTGTTTAGAAACAAAGAGCATGCCAAGTTGATGCGATGGCACAGGGAGGACCGTAAGAAAGACGGGAAGTTGAGAGCACCAGCTGACGGGTCGCAGTGGAGAAAAATCGAGAGAGAGTACTGGGCTGAGTTTGCACATGACCCAAGGAACGTATGGTTTGGTTTAAGCGTGGATGGCATTAATCCTTTCGGGGAGCAGAGCAGCAATCACAGCACCTGGCCCGTGACTCTATGTATGTATAACCTTCCAACTTGGATGTGCATGAAGTGGAAGTTCATTATGATGCCAGTTCTCATCCAAGGCCCTAAGCAACCCGACAACAACATTGATGTGTACCTAAGGCCATTAGTTTAAGAACTTTTACAGCTATGGAATGGAAACGGTGTACGTGTGTGGGATGAGCACAGACAGGAGGAATTTAACCTGCACACGTTGCTGTTTGTAACCATCAACGATTGGCCCGCTCTCAGTAACCTTTCAGGACAGACAAATAAGGGATACCACGCATGCACGCACTGTTTAGCTGACACCGAAAGTATATACCTGGGAAGGTGCAGGAAGAATGTGTACCTGGGCCATCGTCGATTTCTTTCGACCAACCATCAATGTCGAAAGAAAGGCAAGCATTTCAAAGGCGAGGCAGATCACCGGAAGAAGCCCGCCATGCGTACTGGTGATCACGTACTTGCTATGGTCAATGATTTACACGTAATATTTGGAAAGGGTCCCGGCGGACTAGCTGTTCCGAGTGACGCTGAGGGACACGCACCCATGTGGAAGAAGAAATCTATATTTTGGGACCTACCCTACTGGAAAGACCTAGAGGTCTGCTCTTCGATCGACGTGATGCACGTGACGAAGAACCTTTGCGTGAACCTGCTTGGCTTCTTGGGCGTGTATGGGAAGACAAAAGATACAGCTGAGGCACGGGAGGACCTGCAACGTTTGCACGAAAAAGACGACATGCCTCCAAAGCAGTATGAAGGTCCTGCCAGCTACACTCTTTTTGGGGAACGTAGTAATTTCAAAAAATTTCCTACGCACACGTAAGATCATGGTGATTTATAGCAACGAGAGGGGAGAGTGTTGTCCAGGTACCCTCGTAGACCGAAAGCAGAAGTGTTAGAACAACACGGTTGATGTAGTCGTACGTCTTCACGGCCCGACCGATCAAGCACCGAAACTACGACACCTCCGAGTTCTAGCACACGTTTAGCTCGATGACGATCCCCGTACTCCGATCCAGCAGAATGTCGGGGAAGAGTTCCGTCAGCACAACAGCGTGGTGACGATCTTGATGTTCTACCATCGCAGGGCTTCGGCTAAGCATCGCTACAATATTATCGAGGACTATGGTGGAGGGGGGCACCGCACACGGCTAAGAGATCAAGAGATCAATTGTTGTGTCTTAGAGGTGCCCCCTGCCCCTGTATATAAAGGAGCAAGGGGGGAGGGGGCGGCCGGCCTAGGAGGGGGCGCGCCATGGGGAGTCCTACTCCCACCGGGAGTAGGACTCCCTCCTTCCTTGTTGGACTAGGAGAGGGGAAGGAAAGGGAGAGGAGGAGAAGGAAAGAGGGGGGAGGCCCCCCTTGCCCTAAACCAATTCGGTTTGGGCCTTGGGGGGCGCGCCCCACACTCCCCTTGCTGCCCTCTATTTCCACTAAGGCCCATGTAGGCCCATTAAGCTCCCGGGGGGTTCCGGTAACCTCCCGGTACTCCGGTAAAATCCCGATTTCACCCGGAACACTTCCGACATCCAAATATAGGCTTCCAATATATCAATCTTCATGTCTCGACCATTTCGAGACACCTCGTCATGTCCGTAATCTCATCCGGGACTCTGAACAAACTTCGGTATATCAAAACTCATAAACTCATAATATAACTGTCATCGAAACCTTAAGCGTGTGGACCCTACGGGTTCGAGAACTAAGTAGACATGGCCGATACTCGTTTTCGGTCAATAACCAATAGCAGAACCTGGATGCTCATATTGGCGCCTACATATTCTACGAAGATCTTTATCGGTCAAACGCATAACGACATACGTTGTTCCCTTTGTCATTGGTATGTTACTTGCCCGAGATTCGATCGTCGATATCCTAATACCTAGTTCAATCTCATTACCGACAAGTCTCTTTACTCGTTACGTAATGCATCATTCCATAACTAACTTATTAGCTACATTGCTTGCAAGGCTTATATTGATGTGCATTACCTAGAGGGCCCAGAGATACCTCTCCGACAATCAGAGTGACAAAACCTAATCTCGAAATACGCCAACTCAACATGTACATTTGGAGACACCTGTAGAGCTCCTTTATAATCACTCAGTTACGTTGTGACGTTTGGTAGCACACAAAGTGTTCTTCCGGTAAACGGGAGTTGCATAATCTCATAGTTATAGGAACTTGTATAAGTCATGAAGAAAGCAATAGCAACATACTAAACGATCAAGTGCTAAGATAACGGAATGGGTCAAGTCAATCACATCATTCTCCTAATGTTGTGATCCCGTTAATCAAATGACAACACATGTCTATGGTTAGGAAACATAACCATCTTTGATTAATGAGCTAGTCAAGTAGAGGCATACTAGTGACATTAAGTTTGTCTATATTTCACACATGTATCATGTTTCCGGTTAATACAATTCTAGCATGAATAATAAACATTTATCATGGTATGAGGAAATAAACAATAACTTTATTATTGCCTCTAGGGCATATTTCCTTCAGTGTCCCACTTGCACGAGAGTCAATAATCTAGATTACACAGTAATGATTCTAACACCCATGGAGTCTTGGTGCTGATCATGTTTTGCTCGTGGAAGAGGCTTAGTCAACGGGTCTGCAACATTCAGATCCATATGTATCTTGCAAATCTCTATGTCTCCCACCTGGACTTGGTCCCGGATGGAATTGTAGCGTCTCTTGTTGTGCTTGGTCCTCTTGTGAAATATGGATTCCTTTGCCAAGGCAATTGCACCAGTATTGTCACAGAAGATCTTTATTGGTCCCGATGCACTAGGTATGACACCTAGATCGGAAATGAACTCTTTCATCCAGACTCCTTCATTTGCTGCTTCCGAAGCAACTATGTATTCCGCTTCACATGTAGATCCCACCACGACGCTTTGTTTAGAACTGTACCAACTGACAGCTCCACCGTTCAATATAAACACGTATCCGGTTTGCGATTTAGAATCGTCCGGATCAGTGTCAAAGCTTGCATTGATGTAACCATTTACGACTAGCTCTTTTTCACCTCCATAAACGAGAAACATATCCTTAGTCCTTTTCAGGTATTTCAGGATATTCTTGATCGCTGTCCAGTGATCCACTTCTGGATTACTTTGGTACCTCCCTGCCAAACTTATTGCTAAGCATACATCAGGTCTGGTACACAACATTGCATACATGATAGAGCCTATGGCTGAAGCATAGGGAACATCTTTCATTTTCTCTCTAGCTTCTGCTCTGGTCGGGCATTGAGTCTGACTCAACTTCACACCTTGTAATACAGGCAAGAACCCTTTCTTTGCCTGATCCATTTTGAACTTTTTCAAAACTTTATCAAGGTATATATGTGCTTTGTGAAAGTCCAATTAAGCGTCTTGATCTATCTCTATAGATCTTGATGCCCAATATGTAAGCAGCTTCACCGAGGTCTTTCATCAAAAAACTTTTATTCAAGTATCCCTTTATGCTATCCATAAATTCTATATCATTTCAAATTAACAATATGTCATCTACATATAATATCAGAAATGCTACAGAGCTCCCACTCACTTTCTTGTAAATACAGGCTTCTCCAAAAGTCTGTATAAAACCATATGCTTTGATCACACTATCAAAGCGTTTATTCCAACTCCGAGATGCTTGCACCAGTCCATAAATGGACTGCTGGAGCTTGCACACTTTGTTAGCATCTTTTGGATCGACAAAACCTTCCGGCTGCATCATATATAACTCTTCTTCCAGAAATCCATTCAGGAATGCCGTTTTGACATCCATTTGCCAAATTTCATAATCATAAAATGCGGAAATTGCTAACATGATTCGGACGGACTTAAGCATCGCTACTGGTGAGAAAGTCTCATCATAGTCAACCCCTTGAACTTGTCGAAAACCTTTCGCAACAAGTCGAGCTTTGTAGTCAGTTACATTACCATCAGCGTCAGTCTTCTTCTTGAAGATCCATTTATTCTCGATGGCTTGCCGATCATCGGGCAAGTCAACCAAAGTCCATACTTTGTTCTCATACATGGATCCCATGTCAGATTTCATGGTCTCAAGCCATTTTGCGGAATCTTGGCTCATCATCGCTTCCTCATAGTTCGTAGGTTCGTCATGGTCAAGTAACATGACTTCCAGAATAGGATTACCGTACCACTCTGGTGCGGATCTTATTCTGGTAGACCTACGAGGTTCGGTAGTAACTTGATCCAAAGTTTCATGATCATTATCATTAGCTTCCTCACTGATTGGTGTAGTTGTCACAGGAACCGGTTCTTGTGATGAACTACTTTCCAATAAGGGAGCAGGTACAGTTACCTCATCAAGTTCTACTTTCCTCCCACTCACTTCTTTCGAGAGAAACTCCTTCTCTAGAAAGGATCCGAATTTAGCAACAAAAATCTTGCCCTCAGATCTGTGATAGAAGGTGTATCCAATAGTCTCTTTTGCGTATCCTATGAAGACACATTTCTCCGATTTTGGTTCGAGCTTATCTGGTTGAAGTTTCTTCACATAAGCATCGCAGCCCCAAACTTTAAGAAACAACAACTTTGGTTTCTTGCCAAACCACAGTTCATAAGGCGTCGTCTCAACGGATTTTGATGGTGCCCTATTTAACGTGAATGCGGCCGTCTCTAAAGCATAACCCCAAAACGATAGCGGTAAATCAGTAAGAGACATCATAGATCGCACCATATCTAGTAGAGTACGATTACGACGGTTGGACACACCATTTTGTTGTGGTGTTCCGGGTGGCGTGAGTTGTGAAATTATTCCGCATTGCTTCAAATGTAAACCAAACTTGTAACTCAAATATTCTCCTCCATGATCAGATCGTAGGAATTTTATTTTCTTGTTACGATGATTTTCCACTTCACTTTGAAATTCTTTGAACTTTTCATATGTTTCAGACTTGTGTTTCATCAAGTAGATATACCCATATCTGCTCAAATTATCTGTGAAGGTGAGAAAAAAACGATACCCGCCGCGAGCCTCAATATTCATCGGACCACATACATTAGTATGTATGATTTCCAACAAATCAGTTGCTCGCTCCATAGTTCTGGAGAATGGCGTTTTAGTCATCTTGCCCATGAGGCACGGTTCGCAAGTACCAAGTGATTCATAATCAAGTGACTCCAGAAGTCCATCAGTATGGAGTTTCTTCATGTGCTTTACACCAATATGACCCAAACGGCAGTGCCACAAATAAGTTGCACTATCATTATCAACTCTGCATCTTTTGGCTTTAACATTATGAATATGTGTATCATTACTATCGAGATTTAATAAAAATAGACCACTCTTCAAGGGTGCATGACCATAAAAGATATTACTCATATAAATAGAACAACCATTATTCCCTGATTTAAATGAATAACTATCTCGCATCAAACAAGATCCAGATATAATGTCCATGCTTAACGCTGGCACCAAATAACAATTATTCAGGTCTAAAACTAATCCCGATGGTAGATGTAGAGGTAGCATGCCGACCGCGATCACATCGACTTTGGAACCATTTCCCACGTGCATCGTCATCTAGTCCTTAGCCAATCTTCGCTTAATCCGTAGTCCCTGTTTCGAGTTGCAAATATTAGCAACAGAACCAATATCAAATACCCAGGTGCTATGCGAGCATTAGTAAGGTACACATCAATAACATGTATATCACATATACCTTTGTTCACTTTGCCATCCTTCTTATCCGCCAAATACTTGGGGCAGTTCCGCTTCCAGTGTCCAGTCTGCTTGCAGTAGAAGCACTCAGTCTCATTCTTAGGTCCAGACTTGGGTTTCTTCTCTTGAGCAGCAACTTGTTTGCTGTTCTTCTTGAAGTTCCCCTTTTTCTTCCCTTTGCCCTTTTCTTGAAACTGGTGGTCTTATTGACCATCAACACTTGATGCTCCTTCTTGATTTCTACCTCCGCAGCTTTTAGCATTGCGAAGAGCTCGGGAATCCCTTGCATATTATAGTTCATCACGAAGCTCTTGTAGCTTGGTGGCAGTGATTGAAGAATTGTATCAATGACACTATCATCAGGAAGATTAACTCCCAGTTGAATCAAGTGATTATTATACCCAGACATTTTGAGTATATGTTCACTGACAGAACTATTCTCCTCCATCTTACAGCTATAGAACTTATTGGAGACTTCATATCTCTCAATCCGGGCATTTCCTTGAAATATTAACTTCAACTACTGGAAAATCTCATATGCTCCATGATGTTCAAAACGTCGTTGAAGCCCCGGTTCTAAGCCGTAAAGCACGGCACACTGAACTATCGAGTAGTCATCAGCTTTGCTCTGCCAGATGTTCTTAACGTCGTCAGTTGCATCTGCAGCAGGCCTGGCACCCAACGGTGCTTCCAGGACGTAATTCTTCTATGCAGCAATGAGGATAATCCTCAAGTTACGGACCCAGTCCGTGTAATTGCTACCATCATCTTTCAACTTAGCTTTCTCAAGGAACGCATTAAAATTCAACGGAACAACAGCACGAGCCATCTATCTACAACAAACATAGACAAGCAAAATACTATCAGGTACTAAGTTCATGATAAATTTAAGTTCAATTAATCATATTACTTAAGAACTCCCACTTAGACAGACATCTCTCTAGTCATCTAAGTGATCACGTGATCCAAATCAACTAAACCATGTTCGATCATCACGTGAGATGGAGTAGTTTCAATGGTGAACATCACTATGTTGATCATATCTACTATATGATTCACGTTCGACCTTTTGGTCTCCGTGTTCCGAGGCCATATCTTTATATGCTAGGCTCGTCAAGTTTAACCTGAGTATTCTGCGTGTGCAACAGTTTTGCACCCGTTGTATTTGAACGTAGAGCCTATCACACCCGATCATCACATGGTGTCTCAGCACGAAGAACTTTCGCAACGGTGCATACTCAGGGAGAACACTTCTTGATAATTAGTGAGAGATCATCTTAAAATGCTACAGTCAATCAAAGTAAGATAAGATGCATAAAGGATAAACATCACATGCAATCAATATAAGTGATATGATATGGCCATCATCATCTTGTGCTTGTGATCTTCATCTCTGAAGCATCGTCGTGATCACCATCATCACCGGCGCGACACCTTGATCTCCATCGTAGCATCATTGTCGTTTACGCCATCTATTGCTTCTACGACTATCGCTACCACTTAGTGATAAAGTAAAGCAATTACAGGGCGTTTGCATTTCATACAATAAAGCGACAACCATATGGCTCCTGCCAGTTGCTGATAACTTCGGTTACAAAACATGATCATCTCATACAATAAAATATAGCATCACGTCTTGACCATATCACATCACAACATGCCCCGCAAAAACAAGTTAGAGGACCTCTACTTTGTTGTTGCAAATTTTACGTGGCTGCTACGGGCTGAGAAAGAACCGTTCTTACCTACGCATCAAAACAACAACGATAGTTCATCAAGTTAGTGCTGTTTTAACCTTCGCAAGGACCGGGCGTAGCCACACTCAGTTCAACTAAAGTTGGAGAAACATACACCCGCCAGCCACCTGTGTGCAAAGCACGTCGGTAGAACCAGTCTCGCGTAAGCGTACGCGTAATGTCGGTCCGGGTCGCTTCATCCAACAATACCGCCGAACCAAAGTATGACATGCTGGTAAGCAGTATGACTTGTATCGCCCACAACTCACTTGTGTTCTACTTGTGCATATAACATCTACGCATAAAACCTGGCTCGGATGCCACTGTTGGGGAACGTAGTAATTTCAAAAAAATTCCTACGCCCACGCAAGATCATGGTGATGTATAGCAACGAGAGGGGAGAGTGTTGTCCATGTACCCTCGCAGACCGAAAGCGGAAGCGTTAGAACAACGCGGTAATGTAGTCATACGTCTTCACGGCCCGACCGATCAAGCACCGAAACTACGACACCTCCGAGTTCTAGCACACGTTCAGGTCGATGATGATCCTCGTACTCCGATCCAGCAGAATGTCGGGGAAGAGTTTCGTCAGCACGACAGCGTGGTGACGATCTTGATGTTCTACCGTCGCAGGGCTTTGCCTAAGCACCGCTACAATATTATTGAAGACTATGGTGGAGGGGGGCACCGCACACGGCTAAGAGATCAAGAGATCAATTATTGTGTCATAGAGGTGCCCCCCTGCCCCCGTATATCAAGGAGCAATGGGCGAGGGGGCGGCCGGCCAAGGAGGGGGCGCGTCATGGGGAGTCCTACTCCCACCGGGAGTAGGACTCCCTCCTTCCTTGTTGGAATAGGAGAGGGGAAGGAAAGGGAGAGGAGAAGGAAAGAGGGGGGGCCGGCCCCCCTTGCCCTAAACCAATTTGGGTTGGGCCTTGGGGGGGCGCCCCACACTCCCCTTGCTGCCCTCTATTTCCACTAAGGCCCATGTAGGCCCATTAAGCTCCCGGGGGGTTCCGGTAACCTCCCGGTACTCCGGTAAAATCCCTATTTCACCCGGAACACTTCCGACATCCAAATATAGGCTTCCAATATATCAATCTTCATGTCTCGACCATTTCGAGACTCCTCGTCATGTCCGTAATCTCATCCCGGACTCCGAACAAACTTCGGTACATCAAAACTCATAAACTGATAATATAACTGTCATCGAAACCTTAAGCGTGCGGACCCTACGGGTTGGAGAACTATGTAGACATGACCGAGACTCGTATCCGGTCAATAACCAATAGCAGAACCTGGATGCTCATATTGGCGCCTACATATTCTACAAAGATCTTTATCGGTCAAACCGCATAACAACATACGTTGTTCCCTTTGTCATCGGTATGTTACTTGCCTGAGATTCGATCATCGGTATCCTAATACCTAGTTCAATCTCGTTACCGACAAGTCTCTTTACTCGTTACGTAATGCATCATTCCGTAACTAACTTATTAGCTACATTGCTTGCAAGGATTATATTGATGTGCCTTACCGAGAGGGCCCAGAGATACCTCTCCGACAATCGGAGTGACAAAACCTAATCTCGAAATACGCCAACTCAACGTGTACCTTTGGAGACACCTGTAGAGCTCCTTTATAATCACCCAGTTACATTGTGACGTTTGGTAGCACACAAAGTGTTCTTCTGGTAAACGGGAGTTGCATAATCTCATAGTTATATGAACTTGTATAATTCATGAAGAAAGCAATAGCAACATACTAAACGATCAAGTGCTAAGCTAACGGAATGGGTCAAGTCAATCACATCATTCTCCTAATGATGTGATCCCGTTAATCAAATGACAACACATATCTATGGTTAGGAGACATAACCATATTTGATTAATGAGCTAGTCAAGTAGAGGCATACTAGTGACATTAAGTTTGTCTATATATTCACACATGTATCATGTTTCCGGTTAATACAATTCTAGCCTGAATAATAAACATTTATCATGATATGAGGAAATAAATAATAACTTTATTATTGCCTCTAGGGCATATTTCCTTCACTCTTACCAAAGAAGAGAAGGAAATCTTCTTTGAATGCCTGCTTAGTATGAAGGTCCCAACTGGCTTCTCGTTGAATATAAAGGGAATAATAAATATGGCAGAGAAAAAGTTTCAGAACCTAAAGTCTCATGACTGCCACGTGATTATGACGCAACTGCTTCCGGTTGCATTGAGGGGGCTTCTACCGGAAAACGTCCGATTAGCCATTGTGAAGCTATGTGCATTCCTCAATGCAATCTCTCAGAAGGTGATCGATCCATAAATCGTACCAAGGCTAAGGAGTGATGTGGTGCAATGTCTTGTCAGTTTCGAGCTGGTGTTCCCACCATCCTTCTTCAATATCATGACGCACGTCCTAGTTCATCTAGTTGACGAGATTGTCATTTTGGGCCCCGTATTTCTACACAATATGTACCCCTTTGAGAGGTTCATGGGAGTCCTAAAGAAATATGTCTATAACCGCGCTAGGCCAGAAGGAAGCATCTTCATGGGCCATCAAACAGAGGATGTCATTGGGTTTTGTGTTGACTTCATTCCTAGCCTTAAGAAGATAGGTCTCCCTAAATCATGGTATGAGGGGAGACTGACTGGAAAAGGCACGCTTGGAGGGGAGACAATAATATGCAGGGACGGATATTCTTGGTCTCGAGCACACTACACAGTTCTAGAAAACTCTACCTTGGTGTTATGTCGATGAACACAAGAACAGTATGCGCTCCAAACACCCGGAGCAGTGCGACAACTGGATTACATGTGAACACATCAGGACTTTCAGCAGTTGGTTGGAAACACGTCTCAGAGATGAAAACACTATTTGTGAGGAGTTGTACTCGTTGTCCAGGGGACCATCTTCGACTATAATGATTTGGGAAGGATACGAGATAAATGGGAATACATTTTACACGATCGCCCAAGATCAAAAGAGCACCAACCAAAATAGCGGTGGCTGCTTTGATGCAGCCACCGAGAGGGGAAAGGACACATATTATGGTTACATAGTCGACATATGGGAACTTGACTACGGAGTAGATTTTAAGGTCCCTTTGTTTAAATGCAACTGGGTCAATCTGTCAGGAGGCAGGGTACAGGTAGACCCACAGTACGGAATGACAACAGTGGATCTGAACAATCTTGGGTACATTGACGAACTGTTCGTCCTAGCCAATGATGTGGCACAGGTTATCTATGTGAAGGACATGTCTACCAAACCGAGAAAAAGAAAAAAATAAGGAAGCGAATACATCATACGATGAGCCAAAGCGCCACATAGTTCTTTCAGGAAAAAGGGACATCGTGGGAGTGGAGGGCAAGACAGACATGTCCGAAGATTATGAAAAGTTTCATGAAATTCCTCCCTTCAAAGTCAAGGCTGACCCAAGCATCCTGATAAATGATGAAGATTATCCATGGTTACGGCGCAATAAGGAAAGGACACAAGCAAAGAAAAAGTGAAGACTTTGTCCACAACTATTATGATGATACCATGCCAACTTTCAACCTTTTCGTAGTTCATTTGAAATGTCTATTGTAACAGACAAGTTTCCGTATGAAATCCTGATACTTTGAAAGAGATTGTCCGTTTTGTACATGAAGTGCATCCAGTTTTTGCCGTAACCCAGTCAACTTTCTTGCACATGCTATGTGGATGAAATGATGATACCATGCCAACTTCCAACCTTTTCAGAGTTCATTTGAAATGCTTTTCAATTTTAGGGTCTTATAGCTCAAAATAATCACTAGATGCATGAAAAATAACAAATGAAGTCAGAAAGGGTTGAAAATTGATGATGTGGCTTTGAATGGTGCATTTTGAACACACAAAAAGTCAGGAGTTCAAATAAGTTTAAAAAAATAAAATCCCTGTGTAACAGATGAGTTTCCGTATGAAACCCTGATACTTCGAAAGAGATTGTCCATTTTGTACACGAAGTATATATATCCAATTTTTCCCATAACCCTCTCAACTTTTTAGCACATGCTATGTGGGTGAAATGATGATACCATGCCAACTTTCAATCTTTTCAGAGTTGATTTGAAATGATTTTCAATTTTAAGGTCTTATAGCTCAAAAAAAACCCAGTAAATGATGTTATAAAACTCTAATAGCAAAAGGAATCAACTAAAAAGATTTTTTTTGATAGAAACTAAAATAACAAAATCTGTTTTTCAATATAATGATAAAACGCAGTAATATTAAATAGCAGGAAAAAGAAACACTCCAAATATATTTTTATAGTGAAGTTATTCACAAACTAGTGATTCACACAAATATCAAAGAATTGAAATTTAAACTATTCAAATTTGGAAACTAATTGAGTAAAAGAAAGATTGTAATTATTCTGAGCTAAAAGAAAAAAGAACAAAAAAATAAAGCAAAAATCAAAAGAAAATAAATAATTCCCACCGCACCGCGCTGTGCGAGGCCTTTAGTCCCGGTTGGTGCCATCAATCGGGACTAAAGGGGTGCATTGGTCCCGGTTGGTGGCACAAACCGGTACCAATGCCCCCCCCCCTTTAGTCCCGGTTGGTGCCACCAACCGGGACCAAAGGCCTCTGCTTCCCGCCCTTTGGGCTGCTGAAAAGAGGCCTTTGGTCCCGGTTGGTGCCACCAACCGGGATTAAAGGTTGCATTCGTCCCGATTTGTCTCACGAACCGGGACCAATGCATTGTCTATATAACTAGCACTCGTCAAAATTTCATCCAGTTCGTTCTTCTCCGCGCCCGATGCCGCCAGGCTACCCTCTCCGCCTCGCCATCGCTGTCGTCGCCCCGCACCGCCCCAACGCCATCACCGCCCCGCGCCCCGTGCGCCGCAACGCCACTGGCCCCTGCCCATCGCCGCCCCGCCCCTCACCGTCGACCGTCGCCACGCCGCCCCTCATGCACCGTCGCCGTCGCCGTCCCCTGCCCGTCGCCCTCGCCGCGCCCCTCACGCCGTCGCCATCCCGTGAGGTTGAATTTTGCTAATTTAATTTGATGTGTAGTAAATTTAGACGTGTAGTAATTTAGATGTGTAGTTAATTGAGTTAGATTTTGTTAGATTTTTTTGAAGTTCATAGATTTTTTTTGTTAGATGTGTAGTAATTTAGATGTGTAGTTCATATTTTTTTTCATATTGTGTTAGATTTTTTTTCTGTTAATAGATTTTTTGGTGATATTATTGTTGAATATGCATGTTTGTATGTTCATATATATGTAAACATTGAATATGTCAATATTTTATAATTTTTTTTGTTCATAGAATTTTTATGATTTTTTTCTGTTGTAATTTTGTTCATAGAATTTTAATGATTTTTTTGTTCATAGAATTTTTCTTTGTCAATTTATGTATATGTTCATATTGTGTATGTATAGGAAAATTGTGTATGATCAAAGTCATTTATGAATATGTTCATATTTAGAAGAGAGGAAAAAGGAAAATAAGAAGAGAAAGTGTTTAATATAATTAGTTAGAAAAATAATAAAATTATAGTTAAACTAGTTTATTTTAGTAAGTACTACTTTATTTAATTTATAGTAAGTGATTAATATATAGTTGAACTAGCTAGTTGATTTAATAAACTACTTTATTTTACTATAGAAGTAGTTTATTTTTAGTAAGTAGTACTTTATTTATTTATAGTAAGTGCTTAGTAGTTGAACTAGTTGATTTAATTAATAAAACTACTTTATTTTACTATATATAGAAGTAGTTCCCGCATCGACGTCGATGATGCCTATCTCGCATCCTCGTCGTCGACTCGGTGGTGGAGGCCTGCTTGATCAGGGCCATGTCCGGGATTGGGCTCCGTCGGGCTGGTATTGGGAGGTCCTACCTTCCGGGGGCGTAGGTTGGTGAGGAGCCAGCCCGTTGTTGATCCGATCCTTGTTTGGTGGCGGTCGCGTGGGCCAGTGACGGTGCCGAGGCTTCCGGACACCGCGGAGGTGGTACGTCACCGTGTCAGCGAGGAGGACGAGCACGTTCATCGCTACATGGTTGCGTTGGTGGGCAGGTTCGACAATACCTGGCAGGTTCTTCAGGGATCTCACTGGAGCTATGATCCTGTGATGGTTCCATATCTTTGGGTGTCCACCGCCCGCGACGATACCCGTCCGGCGCTATGGTTCTAGCTGTATTAGCGATGCTATATACATAATAGTAATCGAGGAGTATTAGTGATAATATTCGATGATGTACGGACACAAGAGATGATGTACTTTTGCTTATAATTGAATGCGTGCTAATTTGAATACTACTTTATTATACGATTTGGTTTTGCTTATTGAATGCTCATATTGAAAAAATACTCCTACTTTGAATGCTAAAATTGAAGAGCACTCTATGCAGAAATCTAGGAGCCCCCTCCATCATCCATGCCGTCGTGGGGGGTAGCTTCTCCTTCATTCCTGTGTGCTAGACAATTTGGTGTAATAATACACTCGAGAATGAAAGGAGGAGCTACCATCACCGATAGTCAACCCGTGATTAATAATAATGCTCTAATTTAGGTTTTTTAGAACATATATTTAATTGTACAAGTTTCATATTTGAATTATGAACATAGGCCGGAAATGCCGTACTCGGACGACGAAAACCGCCCGGGGGAGTGCGACTGGTGCCACGACGACTGAGGTATGTGTGACTGGTTCCTTGAGCTGGACGAAGATCGGCGCTTCAGCATCAAGCTCGAGGAGACCTTCGATGTTCATACGGTACGCAATGACGACAATAGTTTTTTTCATAATTAAGCACGACTTCAACTATTTTAACGTGTATTTTTCATCTTTTCCAATTCGACTAGCTTATCCCATGCTATGCAAGATGCTATGTCTTGGAGAGGATGGGTTTTGAAGACCATGAAAGTATGGAAACCAAAAAAATTCACCTAAGGACCCATCATGGTGTTGAAGTAAAACTGTACAATGCTGAGAGTGTAACCCATTTTGGTTGCAAAAATTGGGAAGCACTTTGCAAGATGTATGGTTTTGATGAGGGTATGCTTGTCACCATGGATCTTGGTGATCCTACAATCCAGCAAGACAATATGGACATTTGGGTTCTTGTGGATACACTTCCAATTCTTCCCCATGTGAGCTTCTCAAACATAGTTATTAAGTAATATAGATTGTTTATTTCAAAATAGTTGACAACTTATTTCCACTCACAGCTTATTTTCATTCTTCAAAGAATGTGCGGAAGATGGTAGACAAAACCCACTACACTGATGGCTCCAAATTAACTTATAAGGAGAAAAATCATCTAATCACATTTTGTACTGATCTTGAGAATTACAATATCTACAATCGAACTCCTCAACATTACGGTCAATACGTGCCACTAGTGCACGTGTTGAACTACGTAACTACCATGGAGATACCCTGGTAAGATTTTTTACTATTATGACATCCGTGCATCTTTTTGCATACTTGTAAAACTAGTACATCATTGCTAACTACGAAGTTATTACTATGTTTTCAACAGATAATCCCGAATGATTGTGTGCCTCATCTGATGTATACGCACGGTCGCCTTGATGTTTTGAACATACAACCAGGTCGTGCTACGAATCTCAACTACCCATACCGGATTTCTAAAAGAAGTGGAGACATGACAATTAAAGAATGGAAAAAAATGTATGGACAGTCGTAAGGAGCTTCTTGGAAGCAAAAGGAAGCGAAGCGCTAGAATTGAAGATAGGATGATCTCCATTCTTCATAATGGAGAGTCAGGGTCTATATTGTTTTATGCTATTTAACCTTAAGGGTGTTTAGGTCCTACCTGATACTGATGATCATGTGCTAAGAACAATTATGTAGGGTTGGGTTCGATGACTATGAGGATGATGATCGTATGACTTATTATTAATAACGAGTAGAAGTTGTATGATGATGCATGATTAGTAGGACTTGTTATTATATATGATGATATATGATGCGAACATGAGTTATTATACATCAGTGGGTGAAATGAACATAGCAGTAGCGTTGGTAAACCAAGGACGAAGATATAAGAGATGACACTTCTCTCTATTAGCTAGCTAATAACAACCTAAATTAACCCCCCAAACCCCCAAACCAGCCACTTTAAAAAACACCTCAGCTCCAGCCAGCTGCTGACGCGTGGAAGCCTATTGGTCCCGGTTTATGTCACCAACCGGAACCAAAGGCCCCCTTGCCTGGGCTGCCCGCAGTGGCCACGTGGAGGCCCATCTGTCCCGGTTCGTGTAAGAACCGAGACTAAAGGGGGAGGGCATTAGTACCGACCTTTTTGTCCCGGTTCTTAAACTGGGACAAAAGTCCCTTACGAACCAGGACAAATGCCCTGTTTTCACTAGTAGAAAAAGGGTCAAATGTGAGACACATTAGTCCCGGTTTGTAACAGAACCGGCACTAATGTGTCCATTAGTGCCGGTTCCAATGGCTAGCCGAGAGGAGCTCTTTAGTACCGGTTCGTGGCAAACCTTTAGCACCGGTTCGTGCCACGAACCGGTACTAATGAGAGTGGTGGCAGGATGTTGTCAGAGTGGGGCCCTTCCAGCACCTTTAGTACCGATTCATGGCACGAACCGGTACTAAAGGTCGTCCTATATAAACCCTTCATCCACCCGCACTCTGTTCTTCCCCCTTTCCCCTCTCCCTCTCCTCTGTTCTTCCCTTCTTCCTCTCGAGTTCATCACAAAATTTGCCCCAAATTTGTCAAGATTTGCAGGCCCTCATCCATTCAAATGATCACCAAGGTTAGCAACTTTGTCCTTTCATCTCTCATTGCTAGATTAGCTCTTGCATTGGTTTATATAGTGATTAATTGTGGGTTTTAGTAATTTGGGAGGAATTATATGTGGTAGTATTTGATTTATATGCAATTTGAGTTCAAAATAACACTTAGTTTGCATATGTAGGTGTGGTTTACTTAGTGCCTTCTAAATCTCCGTCGTAACCACCGTCGCTCGCCCGCACCGTCCCGTCGCCGGCACCACCTTGTGGTGAGCCTCTTGTTCATGAAATTTTATATAAAAAATTGATGTTTGTGTGATTTGGATATATAGTTACTCGTATAATAATTATCTTACCCGTACGTTGTTTGTTATACATAGTGCCATGGTTTTGATATCCATCCCCGTCGGCCCTCGTCCTTGTTATGATTCGGATGTGGTATATTCTCTTTTAAAACTATTTGTTGCATTTCGTGTTTATGACAAATTATGCCTATCAAGTTGACATAGATATTTTTATCTAGGAGGTATGTGAACCAGAAATTCCAAACGACCCTATTGTCGAGAGGTTAAATTTAGTTGAAAGAGAAAATGAGTACTTGAAAGAAAAATTGAAAAGAATTGAGGGGGCGAAGATGGAATTGGAGTTGCATGTTGCCGATGTCGTTGATGATCACAAGATCAAGATGGAGAAAATGCGCTTGAAGATTAGAAAGATTAGAAAATATGCCATCGATAGTGAGGCTTGGTATCATTATGCTGTTGGATCAATTGTTACCTTAGTTGCGATCTTGATCGCATTTGTTGTTGCATTTAAATGCTTTAGCTGGAGAGTTATTTGTTTGTTGCATTTAAGTGTTGTATGAACTTTATGTATGAACTTGTATTAATTTGGTCTATTCGGTGTTGTGTAATGAAGATGAGCCGGCAATGGATGTACGATGACCGATGCTCTCCCAGTTCGTTGAGGGCATGCATACTTTTCTGCTTGCGGCTCAGGCAAACAAGCGGACGGATGGTTTTATGCCTTTTCCATGTGCTGGCTGTAAGAATGGTCGCAATTACTCTACATCAAGAACCATTCATGTCCACCTGTTTGAGTCCGGTTTCATGCCCCACTATAATGTTTGGACCAAGCACGGAGAAAGAGGGGTTATGATGGAAGACAATGAAGAAGAAGAGGACGACGACAGCTATCCTGGCCATGGGTTCCCTGAATACGATGATACTACAATGAGGGAAGAAGCTAAGCCGGTAATGCGGGAAGAAGCTGAGCCGACAATGCGGGAAGAAGCTGAAGAAGAGGCATCAGATGAGCCCGTTCATGATCTAGGTCGGGCCATTGCCGATGCAAAGAGAAACTGCGCAAGTGATTTGGAGAAGAAGAAGTTGCAGCACATGTTAGAGGATCACAAAAAATTGTTGTACCCGAATTGCGTAGGTGACAAGAAAAAGCTGGGCACCACACTGGAATTGCTGCAATGGAAGGCAGAGAATGGTGTATATGACAAGGGATTTGGAAAGTTGCTGGTAATGATAAAGGATATGCTTCCAAAGGACAACGAATTGCCCGAGAGTACGTACGAAGCAAAGAAGGTTGTCTGCCCTCTAGGGTTAGAGGTGCAGAAGATACATGCATGCCCTAATGATTGCATCCTCTACCGCGGTGAGTACGAGGATTTGAACGCTTGCCCAGTATGTGGTGCATTGCGCTATAAGATCAGCCGCGATGAGCATGGTGATGTCGAGGGCGAGTGCCCCAGGAAGAAGATTCCTGCCAAGGTGATGTGGTATTCTCCTATAATACCACGGTTGAAACATTTGTTCCAAAACAAAGAGCATGCCAAGGCGATGCGATGGCATAGAGAAGACCGTAAGAAAGACGGAAAGTTGAGAGTACTCGCTGACGGGTCGCAGTGGAGAAAAATCGAAAGAAAGTACGGGAAGGAGTTTGCAAATGACGCAAGGAGCGTATGGTTTGGTCTAAGCGCAGATGGCATTAATCCTTTTGGGGAGCAGAGCAGCAACCATAGCACCTGGCCTGTGACTCTATGTTTGTATAACCTTCCTCCTTGGTTGTGCATGAAGCGGAAGTTCATTATGATGCCAGTGCTCATCCAAGGCCCTAAGCAACCCGGCAATGACATTGATGTGTACCTAAGGCCACTAGTTGAAGAACTCTTACAACTGTGGAATGGAACAGGTGTACGTGCGTGGGATGAGCACATGGGGGAAGAATTTGACCTAAAGGCGTTGCTGTTCGTGACCATCAATGATTGGCCTGCTCTCAGTAACCTTTCAGGACAGACAAACAAGGGATACCTCGGATGCACACACTCTTTAGATGATACCGACAGTATATATTTGAATAGTTGTAAGAAGAATGTGTACCTGGGACATCGTCGATTTCTTCCGAGCAGGCATCCCGTAAGAAAGAAAGGCAAGCATTTCAAAGGTGAGGCGGATCACCGGACGAAGCCTCGCCACCGTACTGGTGCTGATGTACATGATATGGTCAACGATTTGAAGGTGATATTTGGAAAGGGTCCTGGCGGACAACCTGTTCCAAAGGACGCTGACGGACGCGCATCCATGTGGAAGAAGAAATCTATATTTTGGGACCTGCCATATTGGAAAGACCTAGAGGTCCGCTCCGCAATCAACGTGATGCACGTGACGAAGAATCTTTGCGTGACCCTGCTTGGCTTCTTGGGCGTGTATGGGAAGACAAAAGATACACCTGAGGCATGGGAGGACCAGCAACGTATGCACGGAGAAGACGGCATACATCAGGGTCATGCAAGCTACGCTCTTACCAAAGAAGAGAAGGAAATCTTCTTTGAATGCCTGCTCAGTATTAAGGTACCGTCTGGCTTCTCGTCGAATATAAAGGGAATAATAAACATGGCAGAGAAAAAGTTCGAGAACCTAAAGTCTCATGACTGCCACGTGATTATGACGCAACTGCTTCCGGTTGCATTGAGGGGGCTTCTACCGAAAAACGTTCGATTAGCCATTGTGAAGCTATGTGCATTTCTCAATGCAATCTCTCAGAAGGTAATCGATCCAGAAATCATACCAAGGTCACAGAATGATTTGGTGCAATGTCTTGTCAGTTTCGAGTTGGTGTTCCCACCATCCTTCTTCAACATCATGACACACGTCCTAGTTCACCTATGCGAAGAGATTAACATTTTGGGTCCTGTATTTCTACACAATATGTTCCCCTTTGAGAGGTTCATGGGAGTCTTAAAGAAATATGTTCATAACCGTGCTAGGCCAGAAGGAAGCATCTCCAAGGGCCATCAAAATGAGGAGGTCATTGAGTTTTGTATTGACTTTATTCCTGACCTTAAGCCGATTGGTGTTCCTGAATCGCGGCATAAGGGCAGACTGGATGGAAAAGGCACGCTAGGAGGGGAAAAAATAATATGTATGGACGGACATTCTCTCACTGAAGCACACTACACAGTTCTACAGAATTCCGCCTTGGTGGCTCCGTATATGGATGAACACAAGAATTTGCTACGCTCCAAACACCCGGAGCGGTCTGATGACTGGATTACAAGTGAACAAACCAGGAGTTTCGCCAGCTGGTTGCAGACACGTACCATGCATGACACCCCTATTGAAGATGACCTGTACTTGCTGTCCCAGTTACCATCTTCGAATATAATGACTTTCAAAGGGTACGAGATAAATGGTAATACATTTTACACGATCGCCCAAGATAAGAAGAGCACCAACCAAAATAGTGGTGTCCGCTTTGATGCAGAAACCAAGACGGGAAAGGAAACATATTATGGTTATATACAGGACATATGGGAACTTGACTATCGACGTGGTTTAAAGGTCCCCTTGTTTCGGTGCAAATGGGTCAATATGACACGAGGCGGGGTAACGGAAGACCCGCAGTACAGAATGACAACAGTGGATCTCAACAATCTTGCGTATGCAGACGAACCATTCGTCCTAGCCAATGATGTGGCACAGGTTTTCTATGTGAAGGACATGTCTACCAAGCCAAGAAAAGAAAAGATAAGGAAGCGAATGCATCGTACGATGAGCCAAAGCGGCACATAGTTCTTTCTGGGAAGAGAAACATCGTGGGAGTGGATGACAAGACAGACAAGTCAGAAGATTATACAAAGTTTGATGAAATTGCTCCATTCACAGTTAATATTGACCCGAGCATCCCGTTAAATAATGAAGATTTTCCATGGTTACGGCGCAAAGGGACACACGCGAAGAAAAAGTTTCACACCCAAAGATCTGGGATGTGATTGGCTTCACTAGCTATCATCACTTTCTTCTGTGTTTCGCACCCAGAGGGGAATCTCTGTAATAGTTAGGGTAGTTATGTGTTTTGGCATTTGAAACGCGAAGAAATTTTATGTGCAAACAAATTCACACTAATTTCAAATAATTCAAAATTTAAACTATTCAAATTTGAAACTACGGGCACTAACAGAAAGTTTTTAATTTTTTGTACCTAAAGAGGCTATGTCAGCCTCCGGTCAGGCTATGGCCCCACCATCACCATTTAGTACCGGTTCGTACCACAAACCGGTACTAATGAGGTTGTGTCAGGTAAGGCTGGGGCCCCACGAGCACCTTTAGTACCGGTTAATGGATGAACCAGACGTAAGCTGTTTTTTAGTCTCACCTCGCGAAGTGAGAGGGACTAGGAGCGGTTTATAAACCCTGAGTGCAGAGACGATGAAGAAGAGGATCAATGCTCACGTTGCTTAGCTTCAAGCCTTCAGTAATACGGTAGACTGCACGGAGCTATGCGCAGTGCAGTTTACACTATTCCGAAAGGCTTGAAGCAAATTAACGAGCATTGCACCTCTTTTTTATTTTTAATAACTTATTACAACTTTCGACTTCTTTTGTTATGGCAAAAACTAATTGCACGTCAACATTTCTTTTTTTTAAGTTATAACTCCAGACTTTGACCATCAAGTTTTGCAGAAAAGAAAAAATAGCAGAAAAGAAAGAAAAACTATAGCTGAAAAGAAAAAAACTATATAAAAAAACTACTCAAAAATAAATAGAAGAAAATAAATATAGCAGAAAAGAAAAAACTACTCAGAAATAAATAGAAGAAAAAATAAAGCAGAAAAGAAAAAAAAATTATATTTGCTATTTTTCAACCATTTACAAAATGACCATGAAATTGAAAATCACTACAAAATGAAATCTGAAAATGTTGAATTTTGGCAAACTAGATATAACAGAAAAGAAAAAACTATACAAAAAACTGCGCAAAAATAAATAGAAGAAAATAAAGCAGAAAAGAAAAAAACTATAAAAAAAATTGGGGCGCTGTCCTGTGGGCCTGATAGGCCACAGGTGTGTAATTACAGGCCTTAAAGGCCCAGTAGACTCACAGGACAGCGCGCAGAGTTTAGGCCCACAAGCCTGCTATATAGAGGAGTTCGAAGTGGTAGCCGCGGCTGGGTTTATAAACCAGTGCGGCTGCCCTTCGCCCGGCGAGGTGGGACTAAACTTTGGGGTGGCAGCGCGAGGCCTTTAGTACCGGTTGGAGCCACCAACCGGTACTAAAGGGTGGTCTTTAGTACCGGTTGGTGGCTCCAACCGGTACTAAAGGCCTCGTCTTCCTGCCGCTTGGCCTGGCCAAAACAGGCCTTTAGTACCGGTTGGTGGCTCCAACCGGTACTAAAGGTGCCTTCTATATACACACTTATGAAATTTTCATTCTCCCTCTGTTTCTTCCTCTGTTTCCGTCGTCTCCGTCGCCGTTGCCGCCCCCGTCCCCGTCGCCGCCCTCGTCTCCGTCGCCGCCCCCGTCCCCGTCGCCGCCCCCGTCCCCGTCGCCGCCCCCGTCCCCGTCGCCGCCCCGTCCCCGTCGCCGCCCCGTCCCCGTCACCGCCCTCGTCTCCGTCGCCGCCCCTGGCCCGTCCCCGTCGCGCCATCCCCGCGTCGCCGCCCCGGCCCGTCACCGGCCCCGGCCGTCGCCGTCGCCCGGCTGTGAGCTCTCCCCCTCTAACCCCTCTCCCTCGCACCCGGCGGCCACCATGGGCGCCGCCCCTCCCCGAGCCCATACACACACACACAAGCATGATGAACACACACACACACACATATGTATGAATTAATGCATGTATATATTAGTATATACGTATTTTGTATGTTTAATTAGTTTAGATTATTTAGATTATTATTTTTTCACTATTATATATGTATGAATGCATGTTAGATGGATATAGTGTTTTATTAGTATGGAAATTTTTTATATAATGTTGTTTTTCAGTTTTTTAATGGATGTATAGAAGTTGTGTTTTCTGTTTTTAGTGTTAGATGCTTAATTAGTATGAAATAGTATATAGATTTTTGAAATAGTAGAAATGTTAGAAATTTTAGTTATCAAAATCCAATCATTAAAAAAATGTTACTTTTTGCGGGCATATAGCTAGTATTTGTTCTCGACGATGCCCGGCCCGCATCCTCGCCGTCGACCCGTCCACGATGACGTCCAGCCGACCCATGTCCGGGACTGGGCTCCGCCGGGCTGGCACTGGGAGGTGCTGCCTGGAGGAGCGCGCCGCTTGATGAGGAACCCGGCCCCGGGTCCCGTCGTCGACCCTAATCTCGTTTGGTGGCGTTCGCGTGGGCCAGTTTCGGTGCGGAGGGACCCGGCCCCGCCGGAGGTGGTACGTCGCCGTGTCAGGGAGGAGGACGAGCACGTCCATCGCTACATGGTTGCGTTAGAGGGCGGCAGGTTCTCCAATACCTTGCAGTATCTTCGGGGATCTCACTTCAGCTATGATCCTGTGAGGGTTCCTTCTCTTTGGGTGTCCACCGCCCGCGCCACAGGAACCGCGAGTGTCCTAGATTCTTCTGTAGTATTCGATCTTTAATTAGCTAGCCAGTGATGTACTATTCAATATTATATATTATTTGAGACGATCTATTCGAGATTATATCTATTATTCTAGACGAAGTATTCGAGATTATATCTATTATTCTAGACGATGTAATTTGAATACTAAATTGTTTTATATTTCTTTTGGATTAGTTAAATAAAAGCTATGGCAGACAATACCGACAGAGAGGGAGAACAGACCATGTTTGATATGATACGTGGGCCAGATGATGATCAGAATGAAGAAGATTATGATGCTCCGAATTTCTAAACAACACCGGAGAGGGTGATATGATATTCGATCGCGACGACCGAATTGATGAAGTCATGAACTACGATTATGACGATGACGAAGAACATGTTGATCCTGAAACAACGACAAAGACCGGCGAGGTATATATATTTATATAAGCAGGTATCTGGTGATCATTACATGTTTTAAATGACTTGAAGATATATTAACGAATCGATCTTTGTTCTTTCAGCCATCCAGATCGAGCAAATCTTCAGGCAAAAGGACGAAACGAGGCCCGAACAAAAAGTTGAAGGAGGGCATAAAGTACAATATCGAGGCAGTCAGACCTAATGGCGAACCATTAGCGCCTAAGAAGATTGCGGACAAGTTCGTTCATCAGTGTGGAGTTCTTGTGAAGAACCAACTCCCGATCTCCCTTCAAGAATGGAGAGAGCCAGCAAAAGACAAAAGACAAAAAGGCAAAGAGGACGCTGCTCCACGTCTAGATGTTACTTTTGTCGACAAGAATCAAAAAGATCTGCTTTGGGATACTCTCATGGAACATTTCACCCTACCAGATCATTTTACAGAAGCAGATGTGCAGAAAGTCAAGGACGCTGCTCTTAGAAAGATGGCGGTTGCATTCAAGAACCACAAGAATCGTGAATGGGACAAGTACGTCAAGGGAGGAAGGAAGACTCCAGTATTCGAGGAAACACTAGAGAACCAACGTGCTCATTGGGACGATTTCGTGAAATTCAAGGATTCGGAATTAGCTAAGGAACGGTCGAGAATAAACAAGAAGAATGCCGAAAAAAAGGATAAGTTCCATAAGCTGGGGCCAGGTGGCTATGCGGTGGCAATGCCTAAGTGGGATAAGTCTGAGAAAGAGATGGAGGATGCAGGTGTCACTCCGGTTACTAAGAGCTGGCCCCCCAGGTGCAGGACTTGGTTCTATGCGCATGGGGGGAGTTGGACCCGAAGACAGGCAATGTTTCAACGAAGGCAAGTCTGAAGGGAGCCGACGATGCGATACTTGTTGCAATAGAAGAGGCACGATCGGGGGTGTTCCAGCCCAACAGAGAGAACGACGAGCTTACGCGTGCCCTGGGAAATCCTGAACACCCGGGAAGAACACGAGGCATGGGCGCTATTCCGTGGTATGAGGGGTTTTCAGACTGGAACACCGACTACAGGACCCGTGCGAGAAAGAAGATTGCAGAGGAGAAGAAGAGGAAGATGGAGGAGGAGCAGAGGAAGCGGGACTATGAACGCCATCAAGGCCTAGAAGCAAGTCAAGCGCAATTGGCAGTCAAATTCCAGCGGCAGCAGGAGCAGATCGACTCACTTACCCAGCAAAGGGGGTCTCAGCAGCTGCAGCAGCTAGCGGATGATCCAACATTGGATAGCATCAACCCATCCATGCCGAGAAGCAGCGTGGGTTCGGCCACCTCGGACGACGCAATGCTGGGTAGATACCCCGTGGATGACATCACGGAGAACACTAACTGCGAGCTACACGTCAAAATAACGAACATATCCATCAAGGTGGCGGACGCCGTTGCTTTTACAAATCCCCCCGAGGCAACCTTCCATTGCAACCCGATTCCAGCGGGCTATGCTCGTGTCTTGGTTGATGAGGTGGTGGACCCACCATATTGGGAGCTACAGCTTGACATTCCTGGAGGTGACGACGAGCGCTTTCTCGGAGAGGCCAAACATCGTATCATCCTATGGAAAAAGGATTGCATCATCTTTCGAAGGCCACCGACACCGTGTCAGCCGACTCCTCGTCGAAGTCCGCCACCGAGTCAGCAGTCTCCCGCTCCTGCAAGTCCACCAAGTCCGGCAAAGTGTCAGGCCACTCCTCCTCCAAGTCCGGCAAAGTGTCAGGCCACTCCTCCTCCTCCAAGTCCGCCACAACGTCAGACGTCCACTCCTCCTCCAAGTCCGGCACAACCTCAAGCCACTCCTCCTCCAAGTCCGGCACAGCTTCAGGCGGCCACTCCTCCTCATCCAACTCAACCCCGTCAGCCGTCTCCGCCGCCTCAGCAATTGCAGAAGAGACACCCCGCAGCTATGGTGCGTAGCGGTACGAGTCAAGGTAGTACAGGAAGTACAGGCGGAGGCAAGCGATATAAATATGGTCCAAGCCTCACACCTCTTTCGCAGAGGACTTATGACAGGTCCGAGGAGGAAATCGCAGCCATATCGAAGGCCGAGGTGGAAGCCCATTTTGCACCAAAACCGCCACCACCGCCAAGGGAGAAAGTGCCTGAGGAAACGATTGACCACTTCATTCGTATGGCTCAACCACCAGCTCCCAAGCCTGTTGACACAGACTATGAGCGCCACATCAGGAAGTTAAATCGAGCACGTCTACGTAAGGAGGCGAGCTCGGGATCGAGCAAACAAGAAGCAGCTGTCAAAAAATGCGGGAAAACCATTCCCCAGCTGGGAGAACAGGCGGCGCAATCGATCCCCTCGCTTGTTGTGCCAACAACACGTGACAGTACGCGCGCCCAATATTATTGTGGGCAAATAGTTTACGTTCCTGAGGTGGGCAATGTGGTAATAACGGAGGAGCATATAATGCAGGCTGAAGTTCTCAAAATCACTGTTGGACAACTCCTCGAGATCGAGCCCAGGCCTGTGCTTAGAGAGGATGAAATAAAACGGAAATATGTCCGGGGCCAACCTTTGGTCGAGCCAGACAAGGTCAAGAACCTCCCAACGAGAATGTATGAATTGCATCAATGGTACATGAACATTACCAAGATTTCAGATCGATTGTCCCTCATGGTGAATGTCAAGGAGGATCATTACTTCCATGAGAAAGCTCTGTCCGTTGAGTATTCTGAACTGTTTCAGTTATACAATTAAGACACACTCGACAAATCTATCGTCAGTTGCTATTGTCTATAAGTGATTTCTTTCTATAATTTAAGTCTCAAGCTAGCTGTAGTGATCCTTTTGATCAATCATTACCTGTAATTATCCTCACTATATTCTTTTCTGTGGTATTATGCAAGATGAAGATGTATGAAATGAGAAAAGATGGACGCTATGGCATTGGGTTCATTGACCCAAACACCGTTAATGAATACACATGGCGGATAAATCCACATCATCAAAAGGACATAGATGACAACCTGCGAGAGTTCTTGAAGCGCCTCAAATACAATGAAGATATACTACTTCCTTACAACTTCCAGTGAGTCACACTGTCTTGTACTACAAATTCTCTGTTTTTGCCTACTAGCTAGCTACATGTTTTTGCTTACATATGCCCGCTTAATTAAGACATGCAAACGTGTGTGCATGCAGATTTTACTGGGTCTTGTGTATCATTAAAATTGATGCCGGAACAGTTGAACTACTGGACTCACTACTCAAAGTTAAAACTGACTATAACATCTTGTTTGGGATAGTCAACAGGTAATTTCAATCATTATTAACTATATATCTCGGCCTATTTAGTTTGTCATTTCATGATATGAACTATTTAATAACTCCTTTATTCATTTTCTTTGTCGGCGGGCAGGGCTTGGGCAAGGTTCATCAGCGTCACGGATGGCGAATGGAAAAAAAATCTTTAATGGTTTCGACCCAAGGTAAGTAATTAAGTAGTACTAGCTAGCTAGCTAGCTGCCATCTCTTTAATTATTATACTTGATTAATTATTATCTGATCAAATTCCATTCTCGTAAAGGCCCTGAAGCAGGCGCAGGGGACTGATCTGTGTGCATTCTGCGTTTGCGAGAACATTCGCATGATGGCGTCCGAAAGGAGCAGATCTCAAAGACAGGAATGGGTACGCTTGTCAGAACACTATTCATAATTTTTACACCATTATCGATATCTAGTCACACAACTAATACACATGCATATTGATCTCCTTCTTAACAGTTCAGAGAGGTGCGGGAGAAGCTTCTAGAAACGGAGCACGTAGAAGCACTTCAAGAGGAAATAGCGGGATTTTTGCTCGACCAGGTCATAAATCCGAAGGGAGAATACTATTGCCCGCTACCGCCCCCATGAAAACCACTTCCAATTGTCATCGTGCTCCGAAGGCACCAATTAGGCTAATGCCACTGGCTCCGAAGGCAACATGCATATGTAGAAGAAATTGTATATAGCTAGCTATACATTTGTGTATGTGCGAATTAATTAATATGGTGGTTTGTGAGACATTGATGATATATATATGCATGATTGGTTCTACTAGAAATTATATTTATATATATATATATATATATATATATATATATGCATAACGTGTACAATGTGTAGTATCGTAAAATACTAGCAAACAAAAAAGAATTAAAATGGAAACACAAAATTAAATAAAAAAGAAATCATAAAACTAAAAAAAAAAACCAAACCTTATAGTACCGGTTGGTATTACCAACCGGTACTAAAGGGCTCCAGCCCCCCGGAGCTGGCTCGTGCCACGTGGTTGCCCTTTACCACCGGTTTGTGCTGAACCGATACTAGGGGGGGGGGGGGGGGCTTTAGTGCCCACACTTTAGTGCCGGTTATGGAACCGGCACTAAAGGGCCTTACGAACCGGTGCTATTGCCCGGTTCTGCACTAGTGTTTCTACTTGGTCAACCTATGCACGGCTAGTATTTCGAGCAGAGCTGCAATCTTACTTGTGTTTATGCACATTTAGGAGCTAGTAGGGTCTTTTCTTCTTTTGATTTTGTTCATGTAAAACAAGAAGCCAATGGATTTTCTCTTCAGCAAGTTCCTTTTGTTAACTCTGTCATGAACGAGTAGCCAGAAGAAAAACTTCGTGTCTGTTCCTATTTGAACATTTCCAAAGCTTTGTAAATGCGTAATGTATTAATCATGTTTATTGGCTTACATAATCTGTGGGATCATTTCTCTGTACTGCTAGGTATCCGTTTGTTGATGGTAAAACACTTGGATGAAACAATGTCACTTTCTTTCGTCCTAAATGCTAATTAGTTCTGGCTTGTTTTGAGTAGAGAATGGCGTTAACAGAACATCGGCAATCATAATCTGCCCAGAATTGTTTCAGCAGATTTTCTGGTAAGAAGTTATGTTTGCTTGTTGGTATTTATTCATGTATGTAGGTTCTAATATTGTGCAATAAGCAATGTCAAGCACTTCCCTTGGCAGTTTTGCTCATAGTCTACTGGTGAGAAATCCCTTTCGTTATATGATGTCTGTAATGTTGCACATACGCTCTGTACAGTTCAGTGCAGCGTTGTTTCTGAATTTCGATTTTTGACGTGATATAACACTGAAGCAGCAAGTGGCGGTACTGACTCTGAAGCAGCACGACTCCGGTTTCAGCCTCAAGCATCCAAGGCAAAACTGAAACTAGTGTTCAGGAACGATTTTTTTTTTGTTTGGTGATTTTGAGGGACATAGATGGTACTTCCTCCGTAAACTAATATAAGAGCATTTAGATTACTACTTTAGTGATCTAAACGTTCTTATATTAGTTTACATAGGGAGTAAGAAGGCACTATAAGTGGAGTTTGTGGTCATAAAAACTTGGTACAGTGGTGTCTTTTTTTAACGAAGGCACTGTCGGTTTACTAGGTAGCTAGGTCAGCATGCATTCTTTTGTGGCTTAGTTAGCCGATGGCCATACCATTCTTAGTTGGTCAGTGGGGCTGCTTAGTTTAGCCCTTGTTTCCCCTTAGCATATTACTGACCGACCTGATCTTTGCTGCTAAATTATTTTTGAGGCTGCCAACCAACGTGCAGCATGCATTATTTCTTCCATGGCAGTGGATATTCTTCACTGTTGGGCAGGATCTCACATTCATTATTGGAGTGAACTTGGTTATTTCTCTGTGATTAATTATCCAAATTTGCACTGAAGTTTCTGTTGTCTGTACTCGTTTTTGCATACGAATGATTTGTGCAACTGTGACCTCCATGTATCCAGTTGAGAGTCAACTCCGCATAGTGTTTAAGCGAAGATGGTCATGTAGTAAAAGACATGATCAATGATTATCACACAGCTTAAATGTAAATCCTCTGTTTGGAGCTGTGGGAAGATAAGCATAGTATTGACAGTGATTTAGTAAATGATCCCTTATGTAACATGTCAAATTCTGCTAATGATATGCGATGGGTTTTTATCATTTATGCCACCAGTTGTGTCCCACTACTTAGTTTTGCCCCTAGGAATTTCAACTGCTCAAAAAATGCCATCGCTTCGTTAGACACATGCTCAAAAATGCCACTGGACATCATTAATGTGATCTCAAATCTCTTTTGACATGTTATAATGATATAAATACCTATGGACCAACATGTCAGCTCTGTACTGTGGCTATTTCGATATTTAACATCCTGCTGTTGAACGCTTGTTTTACTAAGGTTCCCGTACCGCGGCTATTCCGGCCTGGCGGCTGCTGAACGCTTGTGTTTTGATCCAGCCGTGTCCCCTCATTTCCATGTGCTTTTGTTGTAGGTGGCAGATATGGAGGACCAACATAGCTACTGTCTTACTGGAGTGCATGTCTATTCATTTGAAACAGGGAGTTGGGTTCATAAGGAGAAGAGATGGTGCGCTACTATTGATGTCACTAATGACCGGTCAACTGTTTATCTTAATGGTTATCTGCATTTCTGTGCCATTGTTGATGGTTCTGCTAGTCGTCTAGCTGCAGTGGACAAGGAGGGGGAAGCAAGGACCCGTGTTCCTGATGGTCTGGATGTTGGTTTTATTCAGCTGTCACAGGGCTGCCTGCATTATGCTGGTTTTAACACAGATGATGATGTTGTTGTTCGACTGCTAGTTTATGTTCTTAAAGACTATGATCGCAAAGAATGGATACTGAAGCATAGCGTCGAAACTTCGCATTTGCTTGGAGGGCGACATGTAGACCTTGATGAGGACTTCGATTGGATTGCAATTCATCCAGAATGTGACTTGATCTTCTTTGTTGTGGCCCAGGAGGATATCACATTCATGTGCTATGATATGGATAGTGGACAAATTAAAGTGATCTGCAATCTTGAAGATAGACAGCAGGCATATTTTCCGTATGTGCCACTATATGAAGAGTTACAATCGTTGCACAAGTGACGTCTTATTCGTGCTATGATATGGACAATGGACAAGTTCAAGTTATCTTCTATCTTGAAGAAGGCAAGCCACCATATTTTCCATATGTGCCGCTATATGAAGAGCTAGAATCGTTGCACAAGTGATGTCTTATTCATGCTATGGAGCAGCGGGCATGGTATGTCTGCTTGAATTTGGTCCTCCTTTCTCTGATGTATGCATGTTTTTAAGTTTGGAGCAATGCTGGTTCGTTCTGGGGGCACTGCGGCTGATTTCTCTCTCGGACTAGTTATTCAAAGTTTCAATGCACCTTCTGCTGTGTGTACTTGTTTTGTCTTGGTGTACCAATGGTTCTGGACAACGCGAAATTGTGATACACTTTGGATGATTACATTATCACTTCTTTTGGTGCTATGTTTGTCCTGGCTTTTAAATAGGTTATTTTATGAGCAGAAAATCACAGCCACAATGATGCTGTTGATAGGAAATGTCATAATGTTCATCCTGCTGTTAGATAACTTTTGACACAATATTGCTTCAGAAGACTAGAAAGACATCCTCTTTATTTATGAGTTTTGTTCGCATGGGTAGGTTTAAAAAGTTTAAAATAAGCGACACCGGGCACTTACCATGTTAGTCGTGCCTATAATGGTGCACATACACTCCAGTCCAACACAATTCTTCTGTGTTAATAAGAGGTAATTTGACTTACCACTGAAGGGTTTGCCCAGCGGGACTATGTTCAACTCTTTCGGATGATTGATGCTGAGAAGGTCATTATCGAAACTAATTTCTTTAGCTGGTCAACCTATGTACGGCTAGTTTTTCAAGCAGAGCTGCAATCTTGTTCTTATGCACATTCAGGAGAGTAGGGTCTTTTTTTTTTGATTTAGTTCATGTAAAACAAAAAGCCAATGTGGCAGCCCACAAAACCGCTAAATAATCTTTGGACCCTGTATTCTGCAAGATTGTAACCTTGCCAACTTATCGACATAAACTTGGTTCTAGAAAATGAGGAAATAAGATTGCACGGGATCGAAAGCTAATTTCAGACATTGTTCTGTTGAAAGTTAGAGCTAATCAAAGCTACTGCTGTAATAGGATTGTATCAGGTTGCTGCGCTAATGATATGTGTTCCGTACTTTTTAATTGTCAGCTAGCCCTGGTAAAGCAATTGGTACGCTTAGAGAACTAATGGTGAAACGTTACTTGCAATACAAGTTCATTCTGTTATCAACAAATATAGTCCGTGGTTATGAATAGGCTGACATTGAAGAAGAAAAAAAGCACATAGATGTACATAGTTTCTCTGATCCAAATTCTGGGCAACAAACAAACAATTTTAGAGCTAGAAACCCAACTGGTTTCAGTTCGAGAAAAGGACATTGAAATTACTAGAGATATTGTTGTAAAATATTGCAACCTCACCCTACTTTTGTATGCATGTTGTCAGTGGTGCTCAAACCAAATAGGGGGCCTCTGCTGTTTTGTTATGTTGCGTCTGGTCCATGCTAAGGGGTATTTTTTGATATATTACTGTATATCTTTTCTCTGGAGTTTATGAATAAATCAAATAGCACACACGCCACCCGTATCAACATGGATTACTGACCCATGTCTTTGTTAAACTAAATGATACCCCGGACGTTGTTGCGGGAATATATTGCAACATATCTCAATGTGATTCGTTGGATGAAACATGAACATTTGAAGTAATAATATAAAAGGTTAAAGCTAAAAATACCTATAATTTATTTGCTTGAGTACTATATAGTTGTAAAATGTTTATTAAACTAGACGATTCTCCGCGTGTTCCTGCTGGATTTCTAAAGGACATCCTGAGATATTGTAGTATTATCTACGAAGAAAATTAAAATCCAGCACCATATGAAAAATATACAACAATGACACAATAGTTGAGATACATACATACATATATATATATATATATATATATATATATATATATATATATATATATATATATATATGTATGTATGTATATATAGGGAAAATCCATCCCACCACCCGGTGGTAGTTACCCCACATGTCTCATATACTACCATAAGGTACTATATATACTAATTTATTATTTTAAATATGTTCATATACTATATCTAAGCTATTTCAAAGCAAGTTACATGAAAAAATTGCATATGAGCCCATAGTTTTTGTTATATTTGTAAAATGCGTACATATTTGTATGTAAAAAAGAGCATACTCAAAAAATGGTACATACTACCTAAAAATTAGTATATATACTACATAATCATTGTTATATACTACATACTACACATACATACTTTCGGTTTTGACAGATACTACATACAACATACAAAAGGCAAGTGGTGGTAACTACCACTGCTTGTAGGAAACATTTGTCCTATATAACGTCTCATATTCATTGAATATCACTTGAAAGTAGTATCGCCTAAGACACCATGAAAGTAATACGCTACGTATCTTTACATCAAAGGTCATTGAGGTTCAAATAAAAATATAGTACTCAAACAAGATTGTTAAGTTTGTAGCTTAAAGAAATAAATATTATTGATCGAATGGCTACATCACATGGTTATTCTGGATAACAATGTAGGAGTATAAAATTGATAAATGGGTAGCATGTAATGGATAGAGGAAGAAATAATAGATTATATGTTTTTTGTACATGGACAGATGAACTGGTTGAGAGTTCAGAAGTTAGAACATAGTTTGCAGATATGTAGAAGAAAGTGGTAGTACTGAAAAAGGAATAACAATAGTCTGGTCCGATGTAGCTGCAGGTTGCCCTATTTGAGTATTTGTCCACATAGGAGTATATTGCTTACCAATCTAGGGAACAGAGTTATTTTGTTAATTATTCTCGGATGGAGCTGACATTACTAATACCCTCCTCACAAAAAAAGTACTACTACCCAATTAGAAGTACAAATGAAAATTAAAATAACGTGTATATTTATGTTTCCACAGTAACCATCTCACTCCGTAGATCAGTTCTAAAATGACACCGAATGTGTGTGGCCCAACAATCTATGACTTCAAGAATCTACTGCTAGTCTGTAGCAAGATTGTAAGAGCATCTCTAGCAGACCCGTATAATGCCGACCCGTATAAGGCATTTACAGTTCGACAAAGATATGTTTTGCGGGTCAAAATCATGCGCGGTAGAGTAGACCCCGTATATAAAACTTTATAATTTGAAAAAAATACTTCTGCGGGAGAAATTGCAACCACACTAGTTCATCACATACTACATGATCACACACACTAGTTCATCACATACTACATGATCATACATACTACATTCTACTGCTACTACTAGAGGGGGGTGGGGAATCTCGCGGCGGCAAGGCCGAGGACGATGTGCCAAAATGGAAGAGCTCGCAGCCGAGGACGACGCGGTGGAGGAGCTCGGTCCTCCTCGTCTGAGCTGACGAGATCGATGAACTACTGCCTCTGCTCCTTCGCGGCAAGGTTGGCCGCGGCCTTCTGCTTGAGCATGAGGTCCTCGAGCTCCTCGTCGTGGCGCCGGCGCCCCGCCTCCTCGCGCAAGCTCCGTTTGTCAATGGCGGCCGCGACCGCGTTGACATCGGCCACGAAATCTTTGGGCCCAACGACGCCTTGGCGCTCGATCTCCTCCGCCTCCTTCTTGACGACGACGAGCTCGCGGTTCTTCGGCTCCTCCGACCACTCCCTCTTCACGGGGAGAAGTGCCGCGCCGGAAGGGCCCCTCGCGGCAGAGGAAGAACCCACGGCCGAGGAGGGCGACCGCTCGTGCCGGCAGTCGTACTCATCCGTCTCGCGATGGAGGAGTCTTGACGGCGGCTCGAGGCCCTGGTTTGTCCACTTCCTCGCCGCACGCTTCCTCGCGCCGTCCGCACGGACACACCGCTCGTGCTCGGGGTTGCCGCTGCGGCCGGAGTTCCACATACGGCCCCACATGGCGTCTGGAGGAGGAAGAGGGCTCACAGGCGGCGAGAAATGAGGGGGAGTGAGTGGGGAATCGCGGGGAAACACGGCGGCATGCGGATAGGGTTTTGACCCGTATCTGCCCCCGTAAACCCGTAGATATACGGCTTCCGGGGGGGGGGGGGAGTTGCGGGCTTACGGGCTGGACGAGTATACAGACTCTGTTATGGCCAGAAAATAGACCGAGCCCGTATACTCGCTGGAATTATGTGGGTTTGCGAGATATACGGGGTCTGCTAGAGTTGCTCTAAAATTATATCAAAAGACTAATTAGATAGTAGCTAGACTTCATCACCTCTCCAAAGTTGGCCCATATACTGGTTCAGTATAGATAAGAAAACACTCGAACTGAAAGAAAATAAATGGGAAATAAATAAAAAAATGCTTTTGGCTGCCATGTATGAGAAAGGCAAGCGGAAGCCATTGTCATCAACACTAAAGAGTTTCACCTAAAAATGCAAGCAAGAGTTTTGCAAGTCATAATCGTTCAACAAAGGATGGAGAAAAAAAAGTAGTTTGTAGTATGACAGATGAGGGACGCCTTTGGGCTGACCGGAGCTATTATGGCAGGTGCTTCACTCGGGGTTGGGGAGTTGCCGGTGCATCCATACGCGAGCACCAAATATTTGACAGCATTACGTCATGTTTCAGTATGAAGTGGCATGCTTGCATGTCGAGAGACATATGATAGTGGAGTAGGCCTTTTCTCATGCATGTTTTGCGATGATGTGGCATGCTTGCATGTTGAGAGAAATAGTTAGTGGGCGCTAGCTATTTAGATACAGAAGATACTCGCTCCGTCTCATAATATATGAATGTTATTCCAGCTATGTTAGCTTGAAAAACGTTTCTATATTATGGGACGGAGAGAGTATATTACTGTATGTATTTCGCATAATCATATTTCAATGATATATTTTCAACCGAACTCAAATAATTTGGATCTTTAGTTTGAGGGAGTCGGCGTCCTATGCCTCTATTGCTCGAACATATTTATTTAGCTTGTTTCCAGCATACAACGTTTTAAAGAAAATCAAAAGAATGGGACTGAAAAGTTAAAGCAAATAAAGTAATCAAACGTATTTATTTAGCTTGTTTCCTGCATACAGAGTTTAGTTTAAAGAAAATTGAAAGAATTGGACCGACAAGTTAAAGCAAATAAAGCAAATAGGCCGCTCCGCCCTATATCCTATGGCCTCTAGGCCATGCAGGTGCGGAGGATATCGGCCCTTCGCTGGCGGGAGAGACTCTGTTCTCGTTCTTGTTAGGTTCAAGGTCTTGGTTGGGCACTAGTGCAAAACCGGGCTTTAGTGCCGGTTCGTGACGGCCTTTAGTGTCGGTTGGCGAACCGGCACTAAAGAGTGGGGACTAAAGCCCCCCCCCCCCCTTTAGTACCGGTTCGTCATGAACCGGCGCTAAAGTGCAAACACGTGGCACAAGCCAGGCCCGTGTGCGTGTAGGATATTAGTACCGGTTGGTAACACCAACCGGTACTAAATGTTTGGGTGTTTTTTTTTAATTTTTGCTTTAATTTTGTGTTTTCAATTTGGCTTTATTTTCCATTTAATTCTTTTTTGTTTGCTGGTATTTCACGATAGTACAAATTGTACACGTTATGCATATATATTAAATAGATTTTCTCGTATGTAGAACCGCATATATATATATATATAATATATCATCGAATGTCTCACAGCCAACACCATTAACTATTCACACATACACATGTATATACATATACAATTTCTCCTACATGTTGCCTTGGTGCCTTCGGAGCATGATGACAAGTGGTTCATGGGGGCGGTAGCGGGTAATAGTATTCTCCTTTGGGATCTATAACCTGGTCGAGCAAAAATCCGGCTATTTCCTCTTGAAGTGCTTGTATGCGGTCCGATGGTAGGAGCTTATCTCGCACCGATCTGAACTGTTAAGAAGGAGATCAATATGCATGTGTGTTAGTTGTGTGACTAGATATCGATAATGGTGTGAATAGTGTTCTGACAAAAACGTACCCAGTCCTGTCTATCAGATCTGCTCCTTTCGCACGTCATCATGCGAATGTTCTCGCAAACGTAGAATGCACACAGATTATTCCCCGACGCCTGCCTCAGGGCCTTTATGAGAATGGAATTGAATCAGATAATGATTAATCAAGCATGATAATTAATTAATAATATTGAAACAAGAATTAAAGAGATAGCTAGTACTACTTAATTACTTACCTTGGGTCGATGCCAAAACAATTTTTTTGGCCATGTGCCTGGAGTCACCTTGATGAACTTTGCCCATGCTCTGCCCGCCGGCAAAGAAAATTAATAAAGGGGTTATTAAATAGTTCTTATCAGGAACTAATAGTTAATAATGATTGAAATTACCTGTTGACTATCCCCTTCACGATGGTGTAGTCTTTATCTTCTTTAGTTAGTGAGTCCAGTAATTCAACTTTTCCTTCCTCGACTTTAATGTCTAACAAGACCCAATGCCAACTGCATACGCACACGTTTGCATGTCTTAACTAAACGGGCATGTGCATAAAATTAATCAACTACCGTAAACCGTATACACTTAATTATTAACATCTAGCTAGCTAGTAAGCAAAAACAAAATTTGTAGTACAAGACAGTGTGACTCAAGGGAAGTTGTAAGGAAGTAGTATATCTTCATTGGTATTGAGGCGCTTCAAGAACTCTAGCATGCTTTCCTCTACAGCAGCTTGACAATGTTCAATCTCCCATATTTCCTAATTAATGGTATTTGGATCAATGAACCCAACGCCATAGCGTCCAGCTTTTTTAATTTCATACATCTTCATTCTGCATATAATATCACAGAAAAAGAATATAGTTAGGATAATTACATATAATGATTGATCAAAATTATCACTACATAACTAGCTTGAGACTTAAATTACAGAAAGAAATCACTTACAGACAATAGCAACTGACGATAGACTTGTCGAGTGCGTCTTGATTAAATAACTGAAATAGTTCTGGATACTCAACGGCCAGAGCTTTCTCATGGTAATAATGCTCATGCCTGACATTCACCATGAGGGACTCTCAATTGGAAATCTTGGTAATGTTCATGTACCATTGATTCAATTGATACATTCTCGTTGGGAGGTCCTTGACCTTGTCTGAATGGACCAAAGGTTTGCCCCGGACATCTTGCCATGCTATTTCCGATTCTTTAAGCGTAGGCATGGGCTCGATTTTGAGGAGTTGTCCAACAGAAATATTGAGCATTTGAGCCTGCATTATATGACCCTCTGTTATTACCACATCGCCATGCTGGGGAACGCTAATGGTTTGCCCACAATAATATTTGGCGCGCGTACTACTCCTCTCATGTGTTGTTGGCACAACAAGTGGGGGGATCGCTTGCGCCGCCAGTTCTCCCAACTGGGAAACGGTTTTCCCGCATTTTTTGCCAGCTGCTTGTTGGCTCGAGCTTGAGCTCGCTTCCTTCTGTAGTCGTGCTCGATGTGCCTTCCTGATTTGGCGCTAGTCCGTGTCAACAGGCTTGGGAGCTGGTTCTCTAGCCATACGAATGAAGTGGTCAATTACTTTCTCACGCACTTTCTCCTTTGGCGGCGGTTCCGGTTTCGGTCCAAAATGGGCGTCCAGTTGGGCTTGCACTAGGGCTGCGTTTTGCTCCTTAGTCATGTCGTAAGGCCTCTGAGGAAGAGGAGCGAGGCTTGGACCATATTTATATCGCTTGCCTTCGCCTGTACTTCCTGAACTACCTCGACTCGTGCCGCTATGCACCAAAGCTGTGGGATGTCTCTTCTGCGATTGCTGAGCCGGCAGAGACGGCTGACGTGGAGTTGGACCAGGAGAAGTGGCCTGACGATGTGCCGGACTTGAAGCAGGAGGTGTGGCCTGACACGGTGCCGAACTCGCAACCGGAGAAGTGGCATGACGCTGTGCCGGGCTTGAAACCGGAGGAGTCAGCTCACGTGTTCGGGGACTTGGAGGAGGTGGCGGACTTCGAGGAGGAGTCGTCTCACGCGTTCGTGGACTTGGAGGGGCGAGAGTTTGCTGACTCGGTGGCGGACTTCGAGGAGTCGGCAGACGACGCGGTGTCGGTGGACTTCGAAAGATGATGCAATCCTTTCTCCATAGGATGATACGATGTATGGCCTCTCCTAGTGTGCGCTCGTCTTCACCTCCAGGAATGTCAAGCGTTAGCCCCGAATATGGGTCCACCACTTCATCAACCATGACACGAGCATAGCCCTCTGGAATCGGGATGCAATGGTAGGTTCCTTCGGGGGTAACTGGAAAAGCAACGCCGTTCGCCACCTTCATGAATATGTTCTTCATTTTGGAGTGTAGCTCACAGTTAGTGTTCTCTATGACGTCATCCACAGGGTATTTATCCAGTAGTGTGTCGCCCGGGGCAGAACCATCGCTGCTTCTCGGCATGGATGGGACGGTGCTATCCAATGCTGGACGATCATTCGCTTGCTGCTACCGCTGCTGAGACCCCCTTTCCTGGCTAAGTGAGTCGATCTGCTATTGCTGCTGCTGGAATTTGAGTGCCAGGTCCGCGTGCCTTGCTTCTAGGCCTTGAAGGCGTTCTGCGTCCTGCTTCCTCTGCTCCTCCTCCAGCTTCCTTTTCTTCTCCTCCTCCATCTTCCTTCTTGCACGGCTCCTGTAGTCCTCGTTCCATTCTGAAAAGCCCTCATACTAGGGAATAACGCCCATGCCTCGTGTTCTTCCCGGGTGTTCAAGATTTCCCAGGGCGCGCGTAAGCTCGTCGTTCTCTCTGTTGGGCGTGAACACCCCCCTTCGAGCTTCATCTATTGCGTCAATTATCTTTTGTTCGGCTCCTTTTAGACTTGCCTTCTTTGAAACTCCGTCTGTCTTCGGGTCAAATGCTCCCCCATGCGCATAGAACCAAGTTCTGCACCTGGGGGGCCAGTGCCGTGTAACCGGAGTGACCCCTGCATCCTCCATCTCTTGCTCAGACTTATCCCACTTAGGCAATCCCACCGCGTAGCCACCTGGACCCAGCCTATGGAACTGCGTCTTTCTTGCGGCATTTGCCTTGTTTTTCATCGACCGTTCCTTAGATATTTCTGAATCCTTGAAGGTCACGAAATCGTCCCAGTGTTCTCTTTGCTTCTCCAGTGTTCCCGTGAAATCTGGAGTCTTCCTTTCATTAGCGAGGTACTTGGCCCATACAGTTTTCTTGTGGGTGTTGAATGCAATTGCCATCTTCTTAAGAGCAGCGGCCTTGACTTTGTCCACATCTGCTTTAATGAAATGATCTGGTAGGGTGAAGTGTTCCATCAGAGATTTGAACAGGTCTCCTTTGGCTCTTTTGTCGACCCAAGTAACACCTGGACGTTTAGTCTTTGGCTCTTTCCATTCTTGAATGGAGATAGGGAGTTTGTCCTTCACAAGAACTCCGCACTGACGAGTCCACTTGTTCGCAATGTTCTTAGGCGTGAGGGGTTTGCCACTAGGTTTGATGGATTCGATGTGGTACTTTACACCATCCTTCAACAATCTGCCCGGGCCTCGCTTTGTCTTGCTGTCTGTAGAAGCAGATTTGCTCGATCCGGAGGGCTGAAAGAAGAAAGATCGATTCGTTAATATATCTTCAATAAAAAAACATGTGATGATCACCATGATGCATGCTTATATAAATATACCTCGCCGGTAGTGTTTGTTATTTGAAGATCAGCATTGTCTGTGTCATCACAAACATTGTCTGTGTCATAATCATAATCATAGTTCATGACTTCATCAGCCCGGTCGTCGAGATCGAATATCTTTTCATCACCCTCTCCGGTATTGTTAAGATATTGGAAGCCATCATTTGCTTCATTCAGATCAACTAGCCTGTGAGGGTTGCGTATGATGTCGAACAATTCCTCTTCTCTCTCTCTGCCGGTATTGTCCGCCATAGCTTTTACTTTACTAATAATACAGAAGAAATATAAAACAATTTAGTATTCAAATTACAATGCATGGATGCAATTAATCAATAAGGAAAAACAGAATCTCGAATACATCGTCTCGAATATATAATCTCGAATACATTATCGATCGTCTTAATATATATAATCTCGAATACATCGTCTCGAATATTATATATCGAATACATCACTGGCTAGGTACTTAATAAAGATCGAGTACTACAGAAGAATCTAGGGCGCCACTCGCGGTTCCTGGGGCGCGGGCGGTGCACACCCAAAGAGAAGGAACCATCACAGGATCATATCTCCGGTCATCTGCCCAAAGAACCCGCCAAGTAGTGGAGAATCTAACATCGTCCATAGCAGCCATGTAACGATGGACGTGCTCATCTTCCTCCCTGATACGGCGACGCACCACCTCCAGTGGGGCCGGCTGCCTCTGCACCGAATGTGGCCCACACGAACGCCACGAAAGAAGATCAGGGTCGACGACAGGACCCGAGGTCGGGTTCCTCACCAAGCGGCGCGCCCCTCCAGGTAGCACCTCCCAGTGCCAGCCCGGCGGAGCCCATCCCGGACATGGGTCCCCTCAAGCAGGACGTCGTCGCGAACGGGTCGACGACGAGGATGCGGGCCGGGCATATCGTCGAGAACAAATACTATATGCCCGCAAAAAGTAATATTTTTTAAATGATTGGATTGTGATAACTAAAATTCTATATATATGCAAATTCTAACAATTTGACATTAATCTAATTCATCTAACTAAAACTAATTCTAAAATTTCCTGATTATATAACTAACATTTCCATAACAATTCTAATATTTATATAACTAAAAAACAGAAAAATTAATAACATTTCTATAAATATTTCTATAACTAAAAAACAGAAAACATTTATAACATTTCTATAAAACTAACATTTCTAATATTTATATAACTAAAAAACAGAATAATTTCTAACATTTTTATAACTACAGAAAAATTTATAACAAACAAACTAATGTGTGTGTGTGTGTGTAGTGTGTGTGTGTGTAGTGTGTGTGTGTGAGTGGACATGGCGGCCGGGACGAGCTCACCGGCGAGGCGACGACGGGCCGGCGATGACGGGGCGACGGGACGGGGCGGCGACGACGGGGCGGGGCGGCGACGACTACGGGGAGGGGCGGCCGGGGCGACGGGACGGGGCGGCGACGAAGGGGCGGGGCGGGGCGCGGCGACGGGGACGGGGACGGCCGGGGCGGCGACATCGACGGGGCTGGCGACGAGGCGCGGCAACGAGGGGCGGGGGCGGCAACGATCGGGGCCGGGCGGCGCGACAGAGGGAAACAGAGGGAAGAACAGAGGGAAACTGAATTATTTTCAAGTGTAGTATATATACGATGGACCTTTAGTACCGGTTGGAGCCACCAACCGGTACTAAAGGTCTGTTTTGGCCAGGCCAAGCGGCGGGAAGCGCACCCCCTTTAGTACCGGATTGTGGCACCAACCGGTACTAAAGGGGGGGGTCTTTAGTACCGGTTGGAGCCACGACCCGGTACTAAAGAGGGTGCGCTGGCTCCAGGCGGTGCGCAAGTTTAGTCCCACCTCGCTAGTCGAAGGGCTACCGCACTGGTTTATAAGCCCTAGTGCGGTAGCTCTGTCGAGCTCCTCTCCTTACCTGGCCTACTGGGCCTACCTGTCCTCTTCTCCCAGTGGGCCTACTGGGCCTTTGCGGGCCTGCATCCTGGCCCAACAAAAGGTTGTGTTGCTAGTCGTATGCAGGCCGCTTTGGCCCAGTAGGCGGGCTTTTTTTTCTTAATTTTTTTCGCTTTATTCATTTTTGTTTTATTTATTTTTGAGTTATTTTTTGCTGTATTTAGAGTTTCTTTGTGAATATTTTTGCTTTCGGTACAAAAAATTACAAACTTTCTGTTAGTGCCGGTAGTTTTCAAATTTGAATAGTTTAAATTTTGAATTATTTGAAATTTGTGTGAATCACTAGTTTGTGAATAACTTAACTTTAAAAAAAGTTTTTTCAGTGATTCTTTTTTCTTATGTTTAATATTAGTGTGTTTTATTATTATATTCAATTTGGTAATGCTTAGGTTATTTAAAAAATGAAATGCCTTTGTAACAGTTCAGTTTTCGTCGGAAACCCTGATACTTCAAAAGAGATTGTCCATTTTATACACGAAGTGCATCCAGTTTTTACCGTAACCCTCTCTACTTTCTTGCACATGCTATTTGTATGAAATTATGATACCATGCCAACTTTCAACCTTTTCTGAGTTTATTTGAAATGCTTTTCAATTTCAGGGTCATTTAGCTGGAAAAAATCAGTAAATGCATGAAAAGAATTTGTTTGCACATAAAATTTCTTCGCGTTTCAAATGCCAAAACACATAACTACCCTAATTATTACAGACATTCCCTCCTGGGTGTGAAACACAGAAGAAAGTGATGATAGTGAAGCCGATCACATCCCAGATCTTTCGGTGTGAAACTTTTTCTTCGCGTGTGTCCCTTTGCGCCGTAACCATGGAAAATCTTCATCATTTAACAGGATGCTCGTGTCAATATTCACTGTGAATGGAGCAATTTCATCAATCTTTTCATAATCTTCTGACATGTCTGTCTTGTCATCCACTCCCACGATGTTTCTTTTTCCTGAAAGAACTATGTGGCGCTTTGGCTCGTCGTATGATCCATTCGCTTCCTTATATTTTCTTTTTCTCGGCCTGGAAGACATGTCTTTCACATAAAAAACCTGCGCCACATCATTGGCTAGGACGAATGGTTCGTCTGCATATGCAAGATTGTTGAGATCCACTGTTGTCATTCCGTACTGCGGGTCTTCCGTTACCCCGCCTCGTGTCATATTGACCCATTTGCACCGAAACAAAGGGACCTTCAAATCACCTGATCCATAGTTAAGTTCCCATATGTCCTCTATGTAACCATAATATGTTTCCTTTCCCGTGTTGGTTGTTGCATCAAAGCGGACACCACTGTTTTGGTTGGTGCTCTTCTTATCTTGGGCGATCGTGTAAAATGTATTCCCATTTATCTGGTACCCTTTGAAAGTCATTATATTCGAAGATGGTAACTGGGACAGCGAGTACATGTCATTTTGAATATCGCCATCATTCAGGGCAGGTTTCTGCAACCAACCGGCGAAAGTCCTCGTTTGTTCGCGTGTAATCCAGTCGTCAGACTTCTCCGGGTGTTTGGACTGTAGAAAATTCTTGTGTTCCTCCATATACGGAGCCACCAAGGCGGAATTCTGTAGAACTGTGTAGTGTGCTTCAGTGAGAGAATGCCCGTCCATACATATTATTTGATGCCCTCCTAGCGTGCCTTTTCCTTCCAGTCTGCCCTTATGCCGCGATTCAGGAACACCAATCGGCTTAAGGTCAGGAATGAAGTCAATACAAAACTCAATGACCTCCTCATTTTCATGGCCCTTCGAGATGCTTCCTTCTGGCCTAGCACGGTTATGAACATATTTCTTCAAGACTCCCATGAACCTTTCAAAGGGGAACATATTGTGTAGAAATACAGGACCCAAAACGTTAATCTCTTCGCAAAGGTGAACTAGGACGTGCGTCATGATGTTGAAGAAGGATGGTGGGAACACCAACTCGAAACTGACAAGACATTGCACCAAATCATTCTGTAACCTTGGTATGATTTCTGGATCGATTACCTTCTGAGAGATTGCATTGAGGAATGCACATAGCTTCACAATGGCTAATCGAACGTTTTCCGGTAGAAGCCCCCTCAGTGCAACCGGAAGGAGTTGCGTCATAATCACGTGGCAGTCATGAGACTTTAGGTTCTGGAACTTTTTCTCTGCCATATTTATTATTCCCTTTATATTCGACGAGAAGCCAGACGGTACCTTCATGCTGAGCAGGCATTCGAAGAAGATTTCCTTCTCTTCTTTGGTAAGAGCGTAGCTGGCCTGACCCTGATGTATGCCGTCTTTTCCGTGCATACGTTGCTGGTCCTCCCGTGCCTCTGGTGTATCTTTTGTCTTCCCATACACGCCCAAAAAGCCAAGCAGGGTCACGCAAAGATTCTTCGTCACGTGCATCACGTCGATTGCGGAGCGGACCTCTAGGTCTTTCCAATATGGCAGGTCCCAAAATATAGATTTCTTCTTCCACATGGGTGCGCGTCCGTCAGCGTCCTTCGGAACAGGTTTTCTGCCAGGACCCTTTCCAAAGATTACCTCCAAATCCTTTACCATATCATGTACATCAGCACCAGTACGGTGGCGAGGCTTCGTCCGGTGATCCGCCTCACCTTTGAAATGCTTGCCTTTCTTTCTTACGGGATGCCTTGTCGGAAGAAATCGACGATGTCCCAGGTACACATTCTTCCTACAACTATCCAAATATATACTGTCGGTATCATCCAAACAGTGCGTGCATCCGCGGTATCCCTTGTTTGTCTGTCCTGAAAGGTTACTGAGAGCAGGCCAATCATTGATGGTCACGAACAGCAACGCCTTTAGGTCAAATTCTTCCTGTCCGTGCTCATCCCACGCACGTACACCTGTTCCATTCCACAGCTGTAATAGTTCTTCAACTAATGGCCTTAGGTACACATCAATGTCGTTGCCGGGTTGCTTAGGGCCTTGGATGAGCACTGGCATCATAATGAACTTCCGCTTCATGCACAACCAAGGAGGAAGGTTATACAAACATAGAGTCACAGGCCACGTGCTATGGTTGCTGCTCTGCTCCCCAAAAGGATTAATGCCATCTGCGCTTAGACCAAACCATACGTTCCTTGGGTCACCTGCAAACTCCTCCCAGTACTTTCTCTCGATTTTTCTCCACTGCGAACCGTCAGCGGGTACTCTCAACTTTCCGTCTTTCTTACGATCTTCTGCGTGCCACCGCATCGCCTTCGCATGCTCTTTGTTTTGGAACAAACGTTTCAACCGTGGTATTATAGGAGCATACCACATCACCTTGGCAGGAATCTTCTTCCTGGGGCGCTCGCCCTCGACATCACCAGGGTCATCGCGACTGATCTTATAACGCAATGCACCGCATACCGGGCAAGCGTTCAAATCCTCGTACTCACCGCGGTAGAGGATGCAGTCATTAGGGCATGCATGTATCTTTTGCACCTCTAACCCTAGAGGGCAGACAGCCTTCTTTGCTTCATACGTACTCTCGGGCAATTCGTTGTCCTTTGGAAGCATATTCTTTATCATTACCAGCAACTTTCCAAATCCCTTGTCAGATACACCATTCTCTGCCTTCCATTGCAGCAATTCAAGTGTGGTGCCCAACTTTTTTTTGTCAGCTTCGCAATTCGGGTACAACAATTTCTTGTGATCCTCTAACATGCGCTGCAACTTCGTCCTCTCCAGATCACTTGCGCAGTTTCTCTTTGCATCGGCAATGGCCCGACCTAGATCATCAGCGGGCTCATCTGATGCCTCTTCTTCAGCTTCTTCACGCATTGCCGGCTCAGCTTCTTCCCCCATTGTTGTATCATCGTATTCAGGGAACCCATGGCCAGGATAGCCGTCGTCGTCCTCTTCTTCTTCATTGTCTTCCATCATAACCCCTATTTCTCCGTGCTTGGTCCAAACATTATAGTGGGGCATGAAACCGGACTCAAATAGGTGGACGTGAATGGTTCTTGACGTAGAGTAACTGTGACCATTCTTACAGCCAGCACATGGACAAGGCATAAAACCATCCGCCCGCTTGTTTGCCTCAGCGGCAAGCAGAAAAGTATGCACGCCATTAATGAACTCGGGAGAGCATCGGTCATCATACATCCATTGTCGGCTCATCTTCATTACACAACACCGAATAGACTAAATTAATACAAGTTCATACATAAAGTTCATACATAAAGTTCATATACAGCACTTAATTAAATGCAACATACAAATAACTCTCTAGCTAAAGAATTTAAATGCAACAACAAATGCGATGAAGATCACAACTAAGGTAACAATTGATCCAACAGCATAATGATACCAAGCCACACTATCAATGGCATATTTTCTAATCTTTCTAATCTTCAACCTCATTTTCTCCATCTTGATCTTGTGATCATCGACGACATCGGCAACATGCAACTCCAATTCCATCTTCTCCCCCTCAATTCTTTTCAATTTTTCTTTCAAATACTCGTTTTCTCTTTCAACTAAATTTAACCTCTCGACAATAGGGTCGGTTGGAATTTCCGGTTCACATACCTCCTAGATAAAAATATCTATGTCAACTTGATGGGCATAATTTGTCATAAACACGAAATGCAACAAGTAGTTTTAAAAGAGAATATACCACATCCGAATCATAACAAGGACGAGGGCCGACGGGGACGGATATCAAAACCATGGCACTATGTATAACAAACAACGTACGGGTAAGATAATTATACGATTAACTATATATCCAAATCACACAAACATCAATTTGGTAATGTAAAACATTCATGAACAAGAGCCTCACCACAAGGTGGTGCCGGCGACGGGACGGTGCGGGCGATCGACGGTGGTTACGACGGAGATTTAGAAGGCACTAAGTAAACCACACCTACATATGCAAACTAAGTGTTATTTTTGACCTCAAATTGCATATAAATCAAATACTAGCAAATATAATTCCTCCCAAATTAATAACTATACAAAGCATTGCAAGAGCTAATCTAGCAATGAGAGTTGAAAGGACAAAGTTGCTAACCTTTGTGATTATTTGAATGGATGGGGGCCTTCAAATCTTGACAAAATTTTGGGAAAAATGTGTGATGAGCTCGATAGGAAGAGGGGAAGAACAGAGGAGGAGAGGGGAAATGGGAAGAACAGAGCGAGCTCGGGTGGACGAAGGGTTTATGTAGGTCGACCTTTAGTACCGGTTCGTGCCACGAACCGGTACTAAAGGTGCTGGACGGGCACCAGACTGACAACACACTGCCACCATCCTCTTTAGTACCGGTTCGTTCCACGAACCGGTACTATAGGTTCGCCACGAACCGGTACTAATGAGAACGGCCGGCTAGCCGTTGGAACCGGCACTGATGGACACATTAGTGCCGGCTCAAAACCAAACCGGCACTAATGTGTCTCATATTAGGTGCTTTTTCTACTAGTGGGGGCTATGTGGTGGCGGTGATGCCCCTTAGTAGGAATGATGTCTCCCACATTCTACCCACGTACGGATGGTGTGTCTAGCATCGTTGGAGGGCGTGTGGAGGTGTGTCTATGCGGATCTCGCGGGATTTGACCGGTGCTGGTCTTCGGTGGATCTATTTGGATCTGGTCTTTGTCTTTGTCTGGGTGTTTACATGTTTGATTTTTCGGATCTATGACTTTCTTCATCATCGATGGTTGCTACTCTGGTGCGCTGGTCATATGGGGCATTAGCACGAGTGCACGATGACTTCCGAACTGTTTACTATAACAAGGTTTGCCTAGCTCCGCTGAAGGAGGAGCGAATGACGGTGGTGTGTCTTCGGCTCTCTCCAATGCTTGTAGTCATCGCTAAGTGGTCCACGGATATGACTGAAATTTTTATTACCTCTATTGTTCTTTGTACTGCCATGATTAAAGATAAATAGAGTGGAAGTTTCTCGCAAAATAAAATTTAAAGCAAATAGTACAAAATAGAAATAATAGGGTGATCACATGACGTGTGGTTCCTAGTTTTGTAAAAAAGAGAGCTTATTTACGATTCTTAAGGAAAAGTTGAAAAAAGGAAAGAATTGCAAGTTAAAAGGAGAATATGTTGGCAAATAGTGAAACAGAAGCACCTTGTTATGCTAATCATGTCAATTTTAGCAAGGAAGGGAAGCTAAAATATTCTTGTTCAACAAAAAACACAATAACCAAAATTAATAATTGTTTCATGTATGAGTATAACCTCTCGCAAATCTATTTGCTTGGCTACATGCCTACAGAAAAAAGAAGGATCTTTTGTATAAAGGGTGGATTTAATTGACTCAAAAGGAAGCAACAAGAGGATACAAACACAACAAGCACACACCCGACCTCTATATTACTAGGATGCACACAATCAACAATACACACACGCAAAGAATTAAGTTGACAAAAAGAGCAAAATCATATTAGATTGTATATAGGCCTAGGTGGACTGAATGCTGGAAACTCAAAACAATGATCGACGAACTAAAGAATGACCACCTACAACAGCCATCTCTTGGACAACACAAGGACAATGTAAAGGTTCTCCGGCAGCAACACCTCCAAGAAGGGAATGATGCTCATAGACCATGTCATTGGATCCGACCACCGAAGGCCAGTGGCGGAGCGTAATGAGCAAACAAGGGGGTGGGGGCAACCTCAAACTCAAAGTAAAATATGTGCAAAAACACATGCATCTCACTGTCTCATAACAAAATATTGCTTTCTCTCAGTTACTTGCAGTTTTTCTCCTGTCTCCTTCAAATATCGGCAATCGGCAGGCGGCAATGGTGCACATCAAGTAGAAGCAAAGCCTGTTGCAATCCATCGATTCGTGTTGCGCCTCTGCCATTCTTGCCGAGAGACTCCGCCGAGAGAGTCGATTCATCTAATCGATCAGCCCATGTCAAGTTCACGTGCAGGTGTAGATACGTGTGCTGGTGCTTGTTACAATGCAACTTGTATTACTAGGAGGTCAAAGCCACCATATATATAATGTATATGAGGATGCCAAAAGTCAAGAATACGCTGAAGACCCTATAGGAGACAACATCACAGAGAGACGAGCACCAAGCACCGAGCGACGATGCATGTGCGAGACGGGATCAATATAGGGAACACTGTCAGAAGTCGGCGAGCAGCGACACAGATGCAGGGACGGAAACCTCATATCCATTTTTATCTCTCTATTTTTTTACACTCAGAAACAACCAATGGAATCGACCCAAAATAACGGAATCAATAGGCCGAACGAAGTATTAGCGCTCACGCGCGAGGCAGATAGCCAGCGGGTTGACTCCAAAAGTAGGAGCGAAGACCAGGGTGCTTGATCCATAGGACAAGAACGGCACCCCCTCGATCGAGGGCGGCCGAATCGTGAGCGGGTCCCAATCTAGGCTTCAAAGGGCGGCCGGGTGTCCAGAGGACACCCACGACTGGAGCCGCCAGCAGGGTGTGGACAAGGCGCCCTCGCCTGGAGCCAGAGGTGGCCGCGACGGGAGGTGGGAACGGCGGCCTCAATGAGAGGGGGAGGCGCCACGGCCATGGCGGGAGGTGGAGTCGGCGACCTCGGCAGAGGGTGGAGGTGCGGCGGCCGCGGCGGGAGGTGGAGGCAGCGTCCTCGGCGGGAGGTGGGCACGGCGGCCTCGGCGAGAGGTCGTGGCGTGGCAGACGTGGCGGGAGGTGAAGGCGGCAACGTCGATGGGAGGTGGGAGGTAGAGGCGCGGACCTAGGGTAGATCGACGAGAGAGCCGCCGGATCGGACTGGTCTAGAGCAGAGAAAAACTGCAACTACCGGAAAAAAAGCGACGGCAGCGTGCGAGGTTAGATCAGGAGGCGAGTTACAACGCAAAAAAAAACTCTAAACCTAGGCTCGATACCATGTTATAATGCAACTTGTATTACTAGGAGGTCAAAGCCACCATATATATAATGTACATGAGGATGCCAAAAGTCAAGAATACGCTGAAGACGCTGTAGGAGACAACGTCATAGAGAGACGAGCACCAAGCACCGAGGGACGACACATGTGCGAGACGGGATCAATATAGGGAACACTGTCAGAAGTCAGCGGGCGGCGACACAGGGACGGAAACCTCATATCCATTTTACTCTATTCTTTTACACTCAGAAACAACCAGTGGAATCGACCCAAAATAACAAAATCAATAGGCCGAATGAAGTATTAGCGCTCACACGCGAGGCAGATAGCTAGCGGGCTGACTCCAAAAGCAGGAGCGGAGACCATGGCGCTCGATCCATAGGACGAGAACGGCACCGCCCCGATCGAGGGCGGCCGAATCGCGAGTGGGTCCCGATCTGGGCGTGCAAGGGCGGCCGGGTGTCCAAAGGGCGACCTCACCTGGAGCCGGTGGTGGCCGCGACGGGAGGTGGGCACAGCGGCCTCGATGAGAGGTGGAGGCACGGTGTCCGCGGCGGGAGGTGGAGGCGGCGACCTCGGCGGGAGGTGGAGGCGCGGCGGCCGCGGCGGGAGGTGGAGGCGGCGACCTCGGCGGGAGGTGGGCACGGCGGCCTTGGCGAGAGGTGGCGACGTGGCAGACGCCGCGGGAGGTAAAGGCAGCAACCTCGACGGGAGGTGGGAGGTGGAGGCGCAGACCTGGGGCAGATCGGCGAGAGAGCCACTGGATCGAACTGGTCTGGAACAGAGAAAAACATGAACCATCAGCAAAAAAGTGACAGTTGGATCAGGAGGCGAGTTACAATGCAAAAAAAAAAACTCTGAACCTAGGCTCGATACCATGTTATAATGCAACTTGTATTACTAGGAGGTCAAAGCCACCATATATATGTTGTACACGAGGATGCCAAAAGTCAAGAATACAAAAGGGCAAAGGCCACCATCAATCTTTCCCGAATAATAATAAAGTGCTTGTCCTCAGCCTTTTTGCAAAATAGTTCCCTCATTTCTGAGAAATTAACCCTTAGTCCTACTTAAAGTGTGTTACTGATGGATAGCGTTACGTTTTTTTGCAAAAAAAAAAAAAAAAAACTGCCACCACCGGCCACCTCCACCACTTACCCATTGCTTGCCTCCACTGGACCGCCGGGCATGCCCTGCCGCTTGCCACTGGTGTCAACGCTGCAGAAGCCAAGGCAGGGGATGCGTCGCAGCGGGTGTCCACGCCGCTCAAGCCCGGGAATGGGGCAAGGCGTTGTAGAGCGTGCCAGACCGAGGCGTCGCGGTGGGCGTTGTAGAGCGCGGCAGACCGAGGCGTCGCGGTGGGCGTTGGAGGGCGCGGCGGACTGAGGCGCCGCCCGATTCCTGGTGCACCATCAATATAACTCTAACTGTGCTATTATTGATCAATCCAGGTGCTTATGTGCTAGCTCTTGCACGTACGTACATACAGCTCATGTGGTGATTTGATCTAGTGGTCTAAAAATCAACAAGGAGAAGAGACGAGCGCGTCCGTGTGTGTGTGGAACCTGGGAGGGAGGAGTTTATTCTTGAGTTGGGCCGATGCTTTGTGGTAAATTTTCTTTTTCAGTATTGGAGGGGGAGGGGGGGGGGGGGGGGGGGGGGTCGTGGCCCCCTTTGGCCTCCATGAGCCCCCGCTAGTGCCGAAGGCCACATTCTAGGTTTTCACCTTGAAAATCAAGTCAAAGCAACTTTAAGCAATGCATTAAAAAATGTAACGACAAATGACCCAAAAACACTGTCATTGCTAGGTATAGCCCACTAGAGTTAGACCTAGGGTTTTTACCTCGAGACTCAAGATTAGGTACTCGAGAAGCACCACTAAATTGAAGACATCCTATTTTTTCACCATAACTTGCCATGATCCTAGTAACTATACACATGCACAATTTTAACGAGTGAAGCCACACAAATAATGACCATGCCCGCACAAGCAGGCAGTCAAACTGTGACAAGAGTTAGTTGCCACCAAAGGCTCAAAATGGCAAAGGAAACTATCATACATACAATAAAGATTGACGAGGGAGGAAGGTCACCGACGCTACCAAACTTCCACTTTGGGATGCTCCGACATCCCCGAACCTTCCTCATGAATGACATTCGGTGGCAGATCCACATAGCACCATTAAATTAGATGGAGCTACAACGATGTTCACATCACATTTATCAGAGCCTCACATTAGCTATCATATAAACATTTTTTTACCAACCACGCCATTAAAGAATGTATGAACATTCCACCTTGACAAACAATGACTCCAACAAATGTGCACACAATAGATTCGTAAGCCTAGAGAAAGTATGAAGGAATAAATGTCCAACAGTTAAACATATGGAATCCAACATTAAAGATTATACTATATAATTCTTAATGGGAAAGGGCAGAAGGACACCACATCTTCCTTTGAGGTAGATTCTCTTGCAATAAGATTAATGCAGCCGTTTGTAGCATATTGCTTACTGAACCGCCAACCTCTACCATCCTACTTGTTGAGGTCGCATGAAGGCAAGAGGAGGTGGGGACACACAACTAACATACCCTATGCAAGATGATGTAGAGAGGAGCGAGAGAGGATGGCCGCGAACCATATGGGCTGGAGGATATGCACGAGGATGATATGGTGATGCAAGGGAGAGAGGCAGCACATGAGAAGCAAGAGAGGAAGGAGCTAGGTTTTGTTGATGAGTTGGTAGTTGGTAAACTATGATTTAATTGTCAATGAGATGCAATCATATCCTCTATTTGCATCTCATAAACGGATCCAACTAATAGGAAAAGGGCCATTGACGTAGAGTCGTTTGGTAGCCTGCACAGTGGTAGATGGACTGCATGTAGAAGGAATCTTTTGCTTCAAGCGGTGTTTAAATGCTCGGATTGCATTAGATTCTTGTATTACACGTTGTTTCAAGCACTTCCCGGGCAGGAGGAAAGACCGAATCAGTCGTTTCCACTAATGCAGGCTCATGCAGACGACAAGGTGAGAAAGATTCTCTCCTTTTCCCTGCCAGGCTGCATCCTCCTCTCACAACGCATGCGGGAAGTCGCCGTTACCAAACAAGACACCATGCGTACTACCAAACCCCACTAACCACCATGGAGGGGCCCAAACTACATGCTTAGATCGTTTTTTGCATCATTTTTTCTCTACCAAACCCTGACAAGTTTGACTCGTTTCCCTCATGCAGCCCGATGCAATTGCTGTTGTCTACCAAATAGCCCCTTAGTGCTGCTTTAGGTGATGAGTTCTACCACCACATATAACTATACCAATGTTTGGCCATTCTATCACACTAAAATAATGCGAGGTGGCTGCATTGCTTTGTCTAGTAGATCCACGCCTTCCAATACAAACTGATGTACTATCCTTTGAGCATGGTTAATAATATAGCCAGTTGTTGGCTATAACTAGTTGCCATGTCATCTATATCCAATGTAATAGGTAACACGTATAATACTTGGCTTTAAAAAAGTACTACTTCGTCAACACATGGCCCATCTTTCACTTTCACAAACCTTCTCGGAGTTTATGCGACAGCCCGCTTCTCTTTTCTCTCTTCCAACTGAACAACAATATAATATTTATATCCTTACAGTCTGATTACGTCATCTTATTATACTTGCTCTTACATTGTTGTAGACCTATTGTTATAGCTTGTCTCTTGGCATCAACATGAATGTTCATGCAAGATTGAAAAGAAGAAAATTTCCTTGATTATCAAAAAAAGCTAAAAGAAGTCCTTTGAACACTCAGTGCTTCAGCCACACGAGCACCGGAGTTTTGTTTTCCTTAGCAAAACACTAATGGCCCATCCCGCAACCCACTGATGGCCCAAACCCTAACGGAAGAAAACCGAAGTCCCTTGCCTGTGGCCATATGTTTGAATCTCCTTGCTCCTGGCTTGAGGATCGATGAAACCACCGACCATCTTGCGCCGCCATGTTCGTTCCGTCGGATCGCTCCCATTTCCACTCATGAAGGTCGTGTCTCAACTCCTCAACGTGTGTCCGGTAGGCAATGCAGCAACATCCGTCCACCATCGCAAACTCCTTCACCGATACCCTGACCCCCTCTCTATCTTCTTTCGTTGCAGGTCTTCCTGTCCTCCCCACGACGGCATAGCGGCCGAGTGGCTCGCCGAAGATCTTCTTGTCGAGATCCTCTCACGTGTCTCGACAAGGTCCCTATGCTGCTTCAAGTGCGTCTCCGACCATTGGCTCAGCCTCATCCACCACCCCGATCACCCACAGGAAGCTCCCTCAAACCCTAGCCAGATTCTTCTACACTAGGAGTGACAACGGGCAGTTGCCTCTGGAAACACAAGTCCGCTTCGCCGGTGTCTCTGGGAAATGCTGTCCTCCAGTCGACACCTCTTTCACCTTCCTTTGCAGCCACCGACGCGTCGATCTACTCGGTTACTGCAATGGCCTCCTCCTCTGTCGCTGGTACGACGTCTCTGCTCCAGATGATGAGTTCTGCTATATTGTGTGTAATCCTGCCAGGGAGGAGTGGGTCAAGTTGCCGGACATCAGTCAAGCTGACAATGTGCGAGCACTGCATTTGGGTTTCCATCCGGCTGTGTCTGCCCACTTCTATGTGTTTGCGTTGCTGGAGGATGTCCATTTTATCTTCTACCTTGCCGAAGTGGAAGTGTACTCACCGGAAACCAGAAAGATGGGTTTACAAGGAAATTGGATGGTACAAAAGAATTAAGCTTCCTGCTTGGCAGTCTGATGCTGTCTTCCTCAACGGCTGCTTGCATTTTTATGACTCTGGCAAATGTTCACCGTTTATATACGTGTGGTGGACACGGAGGAAAAATCATGGCCGAACCTTGGTATCCCTGGTAAGCTGTATGGTGGTTTTATTCGGCAGTCACAGTGCCGTTTGCATTATGCCAATTTTAAGAAAGATCACCATGGTGAGGTGGTTCGACTAGTGGTCTATGTTCTCGATGACTATGACAACAAAGAACGGATATTGAAGCATAGTGTTGAAGCTTCAGATATATCTGGAGCGACAAATGTTACTGATTCTGACCGGTTTACAATTCATTTAGTTGATTCCCGTTGGATTGTGATTCATCCGCAATGTAACTTGATCTTCTTCACCATGGGGTCAGCTTCCACATTAATGTGCTATAATATGGACCTTCGGCAAGTCAAAGTGATTTGCAATCATGATGGCTATCCGCGTGTACTATATGTGCCATTGTATGTGTTTCTGCTTGGATTTGGTTCTCGCTTTCTTGGCTGATGTATGCATGCTTTTTGTTGGGAAACGTAGTAGAAAACAAAAAAAATCGCACCTACGATCACAAACATCAATATGAAGATGCATCAATGATCAATGAGTGTCATGCAACATAAACTCGTATCTTCCATTTTAAGTTGGGGAAAATCATAAGCATCTTATTGACAAAGAACTAGCCAATGATTGCTTGTCTTTTACTCGCATATGTCTGAAATAGTTTACCTTTGCTCTTATATATGTCTTAGTTGATCATGAAACACTTTGGATGAATATGGTGTCACTTCTGTTGATGCTAATTACTTTTGTTGCATGTTTTGAATAGAAAATGTCATTAGCAGAGCATCAATAATCTGTGATTGGATTATAATGTTGATTCTTTTGCTAGACAAGTTCGTTACTCTAAAACTGAAGACATCCAGTTTGCCGGTGACTTTTGTTGAGATGGGCATTTGAACAAGGTCTGGAAGAAGAAATGTCATGTCCCTTTTCATGGTAGTTTCACTTATTTCCTGTCAAAGAAAAAGTGTTAATTCTAGTTGTATGGTCAGCATTTTTTGCAACATGCACCCCACTATCCCAATGCAAATATGTAGTGTTGACTTTGGACGCCCTGTAACACAAACAACAAGTGGCTGTCGCTGTAATTTTTTTTTTGAAATAACAAGTGTTTGTTCTACTTCTACCATGTCTGCTTATATGTTTTCAGATACAAGTAAATGAACCACGAACAAGAGTGAAAGACGGCACCACCTGTAAATAGCATACCTTGGAAAAAAAATTATCTTCCGGTTTTCTCCCGTTTTGTAAACGAGTTTGTCTCCCATTTTTCACACAGGGCAAGGATATCAGCCTCGAGCCTCCAAGACAAACTGAAACCAACCCTGCCATTTGTCATTTGCTCCCTTCTCTGTATCAGGGACAGCGCCAGTGTTTATGAAGAGATTGATCTGATTAGAAGGAAGGTTTGGCTGTAAGAAGACACTCTCTGGAGTCTAGACATGTAGAATTTTTGTTTTCCGAACAGAAAGTGCTCCAGACGACTAAAAGAGTGTCGTTCACTTTCCGAAGTACTTCAGTCAGTACGTACAGCGTTTCATCGTCATTTCTGAAACAAAAAGTACAGAATGAAACCTGCACCTTTGTCGTGCCCCTCTCATTTGCTTGCCTCACGGTGTCGTAGACGGCGCTGTTGTTCAGGAGGAACGAGATTGTTTCTCCCTTTGTTGTTCGCGGTTTAAAAGTGGATGGATGTAGGAGGGCACTCTTGTGCACATAAGGATGTTCATAAATCTATGGGAGCTCAAAATATCAGTAATAAGCTTGGGTTCGCTCGCTTCTGACCATACATATGAATTGTGGCAGCCGGCTAGCAAGGAATCTATGGGCCAAAACCCACTTCTTTTCAGTTTCTGAATCTACAAACCTAGAACCAGCTGAGGAATCTGAAAAGAACTAGCCATATGTTGTGGAAGGCGCTGGTCGCTGATGACCTGGTTAATTAGGCCAGCACAACAACCATCTCCCTACATGAAATAACACATCCACAAGCAAAGAAAAAACCTCTTTCTGTATTCCTTCTCTCCTTCGCTAGATTCAGACAGAAGAGAGAGGGCTGTCGCCCAGGGAGATATTAGTACAATGCTGCCGTGAGGTTTAGCCCAATATATTTGTGTATATTCCTACTTTTATGTTTTTTGGGGTTGATTTTTTAAAGGGGTCTAGTGGAAATGTGACATGTACGGTTTAGCCCAGTATACCAATGACGGCCCATTAGCCATCCCTGTCGCTGTAGGTTTAAATCCTCTCCCCCGCCCCCTAGGTTTCATCGCCCCCCTGCTCCGCGTTTGACGGCGCTGCCGCTGCCGCCATGTCCACACCGGTGGATCGAGCTCGCCCGTGGGAGGACGGACGCAAATCAACTCGGATCAGGTACGCAGAGCAGACATCGCCATGAATCGTCGCGACCTTCCTCTCCCTTCTTCACCCAATCCCCTGAGACCTCTTCTCCATCTCTTTGTGCAGGTCATCCTCTTCTCCTCCAGCGGCAGCGAGACGGCGGCCGAGAGACTCACCGACGACCTCCTCGTCGAGATACTCTCGCGCTTGCCCGGCAGGTCGCTCTGCCGCTTCAAGTGCGTCTCCAAGCACTGGCTCGGCCTCATCAACGACCGCACCTACCGCCGGAAGCTCCCCCGGACCCTGACTGGCTTCTTCTTCAGCGACACCACGGAGGAGCAATTGGTACATCCAGTTCTTCCTTTCACCAATTTATCCGGGAGCCGCAGTCGCACCAGTCTCACCTTCCTGCCCAACGGCCGAAACGCCTTTCTTTTGGACTGCTGCAATGGCCTCCTTCTCTACGACGTATCTTCCCATCGTGGCAAGCGCCGTTACGTCGTGTGCAATCCTGCCACGGAGGAATGGACTGAGTTGCCACATTGCGACCATGCCGGCTGGGTGGGTATTGTGCGCTTAGGTTTTGATCCAGCCGTGTCCCCCCACTTCCATGTGTTTTTGTTGACGGACGAACTAAATGGATTTGGTCTCCCGGGTAGGGACGTCTGTTCATATGTCTATTCATCGGAAACCGGGAGGTGGGTTCATAAGGAGAAGAAATGGTACTGGGATATTGATCTCGTTCGTGTTCACTCAGCTGCATATCTTAATGGTTGTCTGCATTTTTTCGCCGAAGTCAATCACAATACCCTGTGTCTAGCTGCCGACAAGGAGGCGGGAACAATGATACACTCTCATGTTCCTCCTCTGAATGATGGTTTTATGCAGCAGTCACAGGGCTGCTTGTATTATGCTGGTTTTGGAAGAGATGACAATGATGATCATGTAGTTCGACTACTAGTTTATGTTCTCGAAGACTATAATAGTAAAGAATGGATACTGAAGCATAGCATTGAAAGTTCACATCTGTTTGGAGGGCGAGATAATGTAGACGTTGAGGAGGACTTTTGTTGGATTGCAATTCATCCGGAATGTAACTTGATCTTCTTCACCTTGGGCTGGGATAGAACGTTCATGTGCTATGATATGGATCGTCGGCAACCCAAAGTGATATGCAATCTTGAAAATGGCGCTCCACCATATCTGCCACATGTGCCGCTATATGAAGAGTTACAATCATTGCAAAGGTGATGTCAATTACTTGTGCTATTGCCTATGGAGCATCGGGTCTGGTACGTCTGCTGCACTTGGTTTGGTCTGTGATTGAATGTTCTGATGTTTTCTATGCTTTTAAGTTTGGAGCAATGGTGATTCGTTCTGGGGGCATTGTGGCTGATTTCTCTCAGATGGCTTATTCAAATGTTCAATGTACTTTGTATTGTATGTACTTATTTGTTATACCATTGGTTCTGGACACCAGAGGATATGATACACTTTGGCTGATTACATTTGTCACTTCTTTTGGTGCTATTTACTTGTCTGATTCAAATAGGTTATGATGTTAGCAAAACATCACAGCCACAATGCTGTTGTTTATCAAATAGGAAATATTGTGGATCATAACGTTCATCCTGTTGGTAGACAACTTTTAACACAAAACTGCTCCACAAAACTAGGAAGTCATCGTCTTTGTGTTTGTGGATTTTGTTCACGTAGGTAGGTTTAAAGAGTTTAAAGTAAGCGATGTCGCCACAGTGCACTTCCCATGTCAGTCTTACTATAATTGTCCACATACACTCCAGTCCAGCAACTCTGATTTGTTAAATAAGAGAGGTAATTCAACTTACTGCTGTGGCGTTTGCGTACTGGGATGATGTTCATCTTCCAGGAGATTCTTGCTGAGAAGGTCATCATGGCAATTGATTGCCTTGAGCTGGCAAACCTTTGGAAAACTAGGACTTCGAACAATGCTGCAATCTTACCTGTTCTTATGCTAAATTTAGCAGCTTAGTAGGGTGTGCCAGCTGCTTGAATTTCGTCCTCACTCTGGCTGGAGTGGCCTGATGCCTTCATGCTTTTAAGTTTGGAGCAATGGTGCTCATTCTGTGGTGATTGTCGCTGATTTCTCTGAGACTAATTATTCAAAATCTGTGCCTCGTGTGTGAATTGCAATCCAGCCACAGGGAATTGCGTCATGCTGCTGGCCTTCGGCTAGGCCACCTGTCGGTTTGGGCTTCAACCCAGAAGAATCAATGCATTGCATTTCCGTGTATTTAAGTTGGTACCACGACATTGATGAGCGCTCTGAGGGGGGGGGGGGGGGGGGGGGGGGCAGAATGTCAGTGTGTCCGTCTCAAACCGGACAATGGCCGTTAGTCATACATTTATGTAGTTGCAGTGGACACGAACGGGGAAACATGGATGAAATCCGGTGTCTCTACTAGTTTGGTTGATGGTTTTACTTCGAGGACATAGGGTCGTGTTGGAGCTGGGAGTGCAGTGTTCGGCGGTTTGGTGGCACTCTTTCTAGGGCCATTGCATGGTCTGATGTTGGTTGCACCCCTTCGGGCCTAATCGTCAAACCTCTGCCCCGAGGAGCTGGCAGCATTCTACGCCGGAACTCCGTCTAATCCGTCCTGGCAAACGAACTTGAGACATGTTGAACCGGGGAAAACTGACTGGAAGAAAAAGCGCGAACATCCATCCGAGCGTTGCCCCGCGAGGACTAAACCATAACCTATCTACTAGCCAGAGCCGAGGCCACCAGGATTGCCCTCCCCGCCATCGACCGCCAGAGCGGCAGCCAAAATGGAGACATATCCATAGGCTTGCCGGGGTAGGCGAGGGAAAGAAGGTTTTGCCTTAATCGTCTTGTGAGACGAAAGAGAAAATTAAATTGTTCTTGTTCCATCGTCAACCCATTGTTATAGCTCATTTTACGGAATAATGCATTGTTGTTCAGGACTTCTATTCCCAGGTCACAAGCGATATTGAGAACAAGAAATTTTCCTTGGAATTATCAAGAGAATTTAGAAGGTTATCTTTTTTTCAGCTGTGTTAGGTCATTTTGCACGTGTCCATGTGTGACAAAAGAAGGCAACAAGCTGCTAATGCGGGCATGAGAAGGCCCTGAATGCGTCAGAGTGATGAATTGCCGAGAGAGCTTCATTGTTTAGCCCATTCGGCGACCAAGTGACGGCCATTGGCTAACGCAAGAAAACCGAAGTCCGGAGCCTAGTCGCAGTGCTTCAATACCCTTCTGCCTTATCGCTACGGCACCACCGCCGCCATGTCCATGTCTGCGGATTGCTCTCGCCCGCGGGAGTAAGTCTACTGTTGGAAATAATCCATACCTAGTCACGTTACTCACGTACTAGTATGCTACAATAGTTAATTAGGAGTACTAGTCGTCAACCCGTGCATCCGCACGGGGCTAGTCATTTTGCAAATGTGTGGAGATATTAATAATATACTATATACATGGATGTTGACATATTTTAAATATAGAAAAATAAAAAATTCATAATATTTTTTTAGAAAAATAATACTACTGTGGAAGTACACTATATCACATATTCATTAGTCATGTTAGAGGAATTTTTTTTGCAAAAGTAGCTAGCATTAATATATTGATCCGATTTTAAGTGAACTGTTGCACTCTCCAATGTGTTGCAAGAGCCTTATCTTAGTCATCACTGTTTTACTTAACCTTATTAGGTACAAAAAAATGGAAAATATAAATAGTAGAGAATCGACAAATAGTATGTAGGGCATGAATTTCAAATATGCAAATCAAAACGAACATAATACATTAGGAGCCATTGGATCATATATGACTTCAATGAAACAATCGACCTATTATAAAAATCAAGCAATAACTTGAAACATTTCATCACATGATTTTATAACATACACCTCGTTTATTGTCCTTTTTGGCGGTACAAATGAGCAATGGAAACCTAAGTAACAGCAGTATCATAGCAATATCTTTACCAAACTTCGTCCATTATTAATTACAAATCACCTGGAAATGAGAATATCACATTAACTAAATTTGAAACTTTTATTTCATTTGTTTGAACTATTGAGGGTTGGAGGGTACCCTAATCCTCAGAAATTTGAACCCCTAATTGGACTCTCTAATGCAAACCTTCCTTTTTTGCCAATGTTTTCACTGCTACTTAGCACAGACCATCATAAGCTAAATACTTCAATTTTTATGCAGATGTATGATGAGCAGTGCTAGTAATTTCATGAAAAATGTGTATGTGAAAAGAACACCTGAAATTAGTAAAGCGATGCATGTTTACTCTAGTGCTCTGAAAGCTTATTAACCTGGCAGAATATGACCATGCTGCATTTGAGGGTGACCATAATGTTCTACTCTAGCAGTTTATTTCATTTATTGTTGTTTATTGTCCGTGCCCGTGACTGGAAGATACGTCAAGATTGGCTTCATTGCACCCACTGTTTTAAATAGCCCGCTATAGCACGCTATAGTGTTTACAAAGCGTCTTGCCCTAAGAGATTTTTGTCCAAACAAATGAACAAACATTTTAAATAGCGCGATATAGCTCCGCTATAGCACGCTATAGCATTTGGAAGAGGTCCGCCGCTAAGATGCTTAGCGCGCTATTTAAAACTATGATTGCACCTAATTTAATCGTGTTGACGCAGGTAAGCAATGCGCTGTTCACCACAATAAGAAAATTACCAGGTTATTCCAGATGTTCATTTCTTTAACATATCAAGTATAGCAGATATAAGCAAAAGGTTCTGTAGAAAAGCAAAGCAGACATTAGTTTATACCAACATACTTCTATGCACCTATAGCATTCAGATCTCCATAGTCGATACAACCTGATGATTTTAATGCATTTAAACTATATTTTAAGAATACATTATGTAATTATACTTGCTAGAAACTTATGAAATTCAACTATTTTGACAGGTTATTATCAAGGAAAAGATTGACAAAATGTACCGACAGAAAACCAATCATCTATGATAACAAAAATTTAAAGGGCTATTTGTGGACCATCTTATAACGAAATGTAAAAAAGCAGCATTAGCAATGCATCAAAATTACAAACCATCTTATAACAAAATAGTACACCACAAAACTTATGGCCAGAATAATCGAGAAAAACGTATATCTATAGTGATCTTCCAGTGCACCCAAGACTGAAATAAAATAGAAGCTAAAGGAACAAATTTAATTAGGAGCACATAGCTAAATATACTTCAGTTTTGTAATCCAAAAAGATAAATTTATCTAAATGACAAAAAAAGATAAATCTTTGCAAGTACAAAAATTGCAACTTAATAGCGCACCAGATAATAATCCAAGCAAACTTGTAGGTATAGCCGAACATGCTAGCATTGGCATCAGATCAATGGATTGGGCAGCGTGTTTCTCCGCCCAGCAAATAGACATTGCCAAGCACTCCTATATGTTCAGGTCCTCAACGTGAGAATCTTTAAAGGTGATTTCCTTACTTTGTTGGGATAGTACAATGGTATCATAACCAAGCTAGGGAGATTTTATATTTAACCTACATATGATAATATATTGTACTGTAAGTTAGAGTCACATCCGATTTATTTGAAAAGCTTATTAAGGAGGTAATAGTAATTAATGCAACAACTGCAAATAGAAATTGTTTCTCAGTGTTCCTCCTGACTTATGAACATGTATTTATATGTTTGCATCATCAAAAACCCAGTGGAGCTTAGCACATCATTTTTTCCAAGTGAACGTAAATGTGAGAGCATATATTTGACTGGAAGGCTACTGCTCCATGCTCGGTGGCATATATTAATTTAGTGCTACCATTGGTGTCGCTTCCAAGTATGATTTGGCGAGTCAACATGGGGGTCGTCTTTCTATAGGACCTGTGTAATCCTTGCCATGCCATCTGGTTAAGTTTTAGCACCCCCGTGTCAATTCTCCATATTCTTGTGTATAACGTTATTGGATGAGCTGTGAAGACCGGTCCAGTTCATCTGCATAACTGACGTTAAAGCAAGTAAAAGGCAAGAAAATATAAAGAACTAGAGCAATAGTCAATATTTTGGGACGGAGGGAGTACTTTATTTAAATAGATTATGTCAAAACTAAACTGGAGAAGTAAAATCCTTTATAATCTTAAGAATACATACAATGAATCAAAATCTAAATTCATCATTGATGCCAATTAATTATCATCTAACTGTCAATTAAGTGAATAGTAAATCTAATGAAGACATTTTTTCAAGGTTTTCATATATACTAAGGATGAATGCACGGTACATACCTATTGGACGTGAGGGAGAGGTTGAGATAACCAAAAGGAATAAATATGTGGGTCAACTTAGAAAACAAAACATAGCTTCACCTGCACTAGTGCAGAACCGGGCAATAGCACCGGTTCGTAAGGCCCTTTAGTGCCGGTTCCATAACCGGCACTAAAGTGTGGTCACTAAAGCCCCCCCCCCTTTAGTACCGGTTCTGCACGAACCGGTGCTAAAGGGAAACCACGTGGCACGAGCCAGCTCCGGGGGCCTGGAGCCCTTTAGTACCGGTTGGTAACACCAACCGGTACTATAAGGTTTGGGGGGTTTTTAGTTTTTTATGATTTCTTTTTCATTTAATTTTGTGTTTCCATTTTAATTCTTTTTCGTTTGCTGGTATTTTACGATACTACACATTATAAACGTTATGCATATATAATTTCTAGTAGAACCAATCATCGAGTTCAACATGATTGTCATGATATTATAAGCGTTCATATATAACACCACAAAAAGCAAATCACTTAAGTTCAGAACGAAGAACACGGACATGAAAGGCCAAGTACTAATTAAGAGCAGCATGAAGAACTAGCTAAATCACTCCTGCTAGCTACTCTCTCTCTGGTAAAATAGCATAGAACATGTATAGCTCTCCTGATTGATCATACTGGAGCATGCCGATGAACCTGTCTCCTAATCGTGGGCTGCGCTTCTCATTGCTGCCCCCTAGTACTTCTCTGCGATCATTAACAATTTTCCTTCAATCTTTCACTATTAAGCATTCATCGCTTCTAGAAATCCTGAATGCATTCATGTGCAATGTAGGATATCTTGGCCTTAAGCTAACAATTAACATCTGACCTTTAGTCTCGATCCCCTGAGGCACAACTGTCATCGAGAGTCCCTGTTGAAGAACATCGTATAGTACTTAATTAATATACTCAGCAATGAAAGTTTTAAAAAAATATGTATGCAAAATATGCACTGAGGACAAATAGTAAATATCTTACCATCATTCCTAAATAGATGTGACCGTAGTTCAATACCATCACTATTGGTCGCACGTTTTGAGTATTAACATTTCCAAGTGCAGCAAAAAAATTTGTCTTGACAGTATGAAGATCCTCAAGCCATGAAACATAATGACTTATCTCCTCGCAGTTTAGTTCAGCTCCGGGACAGTAGAAGGTCCTGTGTACCAAGCGCCGGACATGTTTGGTTGAATGGAGATAAGCTGTCAATAGAAATTAGTTGTCAGTTATTTTTGAAATAAGCAATATCAAAGACAAAAATATATTTGAGAAGAACTCACATAATGGTAGAACTGGAGGCGTCTGCACATCGACCCATATGTCTCTATTACCTTCAATATCATCTTCCAGACGAATATCAAAGGTGATAACCATACCAGGCTCAAATGCATAAGCCTTGCATAGTGCTTGCCAAGTTTTGCATTCAAAATAGGTGTACGTGTGTGCATTGTATACTTTGACGTTGAAAGTATAACCATCATGCTCAGTGTTCAGGTAAGCTCTCTTTACCTCCATAGTTTCCATATCTTTGAAACCTATCTTATCCAAGACAAAAATTCTTGCATGGCATGGGATGCGCTAGTAGAATAGTGAAAATTAAAAATTATAAGTCAGGCAAATGAAGCATATATAAGTCATGCTTAATTATGAAAACAGACTTGTTGTTGTGACTTACTGTATCGAATTCGAAAGTCTCATCCAGCTTGATGCTAAATCGCTTACCATCAACAAGGAAATTTCTGCGCACTGGCCGTGCTCGTCTTCACAGTATGTGCACATACCGAAATTTCTTTCGTCGTCAGATGACATTTCCTATGTTCATATTAGGCGAAACATTAAACACTTACTAATTCTATTAATTCAACTACTTACTAATTCTATTAATTCAACTAAGCATTTACTAAAAATAAACTAGTTATATTAATTCAGTTAGTTCAACTAAGCCTTTAGTAAAAATAAACTAGTTATATTAATTCAATTAGTTCAACTAAGCATTTACTAAAAATAAACTAGTTCTATATATTAATTCAACTAGTTCAACTAAGCATTTACTAAAAATAAACTAGTTCTATATATTAATTCAACTAGTTCAATTAAGCATTTACTAAAATTAAACTAGTTCAAATATATATCTAACTATAATATTTTAATTAGATAATCAAATCTCAGATACGACAATTTTCTTACTAAAAATAAACTAGTTATATTAATTATTCAACTAGTTTAAATCTCATATACCTAAATAAACTAGTTCGACAATTTTCTTACTAAAAATAAACTAGTTATATTAATTATTCAACTAGTTCAAATCTCACATACCTAGCTAATTAATATCTAATTAAATTTTCTAAAAAACAGAAAACAGAAAACAGAAAATAAGTAAAAAATGTGTGTGTGTGTGTGTGTATGTGTGTAGTGTGTGTATATGTGTGTATGTGTGTGTACGCCGCCCCGTACGCCGCCGCCCCATACGTACGAGCGGGGGCGCCGGCATACGGGGCGGGGGCGCCGGCGCACGGGTGCGAGAGACGACGTACGGGACCGCGGCGACGACGATGGACGGCGGCGGCGTTCGGGGCGGCGGTGCGAGACGATGACGACGACAGGCGGCGGCGAGGACAGCGACGACGACGACGGACAACGGGCGACGGGCGGCGACGACGGTATCGAGCGGCGCGCGGCGATGTCGAGAGGTTGGAGACAAAAGTGGGGAGATGTAACTGAAATTTTCGTAAGTCCTATATATATAGGATGGGCCTTTAGTACCGGTTGGAGCCACCAACCGGTACTAAAGGCTAACTTTGACCAGGCCAAGAGGCGGGAAGAGCAGGCCTTTAGTACCGGTTGGTGGCTCCAACCGGTACTAAAGGGTGATCTGTAGTACCGGTTGGAGCCACCAACCGGTACTAAAGGCCTCGCGCTGCCACCCCAAAGTTTAGTCCCACCTCGCCGGGCGAAGGGCAGCCGCACTGATTTATAAACCCAGCCGCGGCTACCTCTTTGAACTCCTCTATATAGCAGGCTTGTGGGCCTAAATTCTGCGCGCTGCCCTGTGAGTCTGCTGGGCCTTTAAGGCCTCTAATTGCACGCCCGTGGCCTAGCAGGCCCACAGGGCAGTGCCCCAATTTTTTTTATAGTTTTTTTCTTTTCTGCTTTATTTTCTTCTATTTATTTCTGCGTAGTTTTTTGTATAGTTTTTCTTTTCTGTTATATTTATCTTCTTCTATTTATTTCTGAGTAGTTTTTCATCTAGTTTGCCAAAATTCACCATTTTCAGAATTCATTTTGTAATGATTTTCAATTTCACAGTCATTTTATATAGTTTTTTTCTTTTCAACTATAGTTTTTTTTCCTGTTATTTTTTCTTTTCTGCAAAACTTGATGGTCAAAGTCTGGAGTTATAACCAAAGTTAAAAAAAAAAAAGAAATGCCGACGTGCAATTAGTTTTTGCCATAACAGAAGAAGTCCGGAGTTGTAATAAGTTATTAAAAATAAAAAAGAGGTGCAATGCTCGTTAATTTGCTTCAAGCCTTTCGGAATAGTGTAAACTGCACTGCGCATAGCTCCGTGCAGTCTACCATATTCCTGAAGGCTTCAAGCTAAGCAACGTGAGCATTGAGCCTCTTCTTCATCGTCTCTGCACTCAGGGCTTATAAACCGCTCCTAGTCCCTCTCTCTTCGCGAGGTGGGACTAAAAAACAGCTTACTAAGAAACTGTAGTACTGGTTCATCCATGAACCGGTACTAAAGGTGCTCGTGCGGCCCCAGCTATCCTTACCTGACACAATCTCATTAGTACCAGTTCGTGACACGAACCGGTGCTAAAGGTTCGCCACGAACCGGTACTAAACAGCTCCTCCCGCCTAGCAGTTGGTGCATACTGAACGCAAAAAGTATAAGAGCATTTAGATCATGATCTTATATTTCTTTACAGTCTAAATTGTCAATATGATCTTATAACATCAAAAATACTTTGATCATCAATGATCTTTGTGTGTACAATCTGAATTGTCAATATGAGTCATCAACGATTTATAAACCGATGAAGACTCATATTGCGGCCACAAATTCTACACATAGAGTTCAATGAAGACCAAGTGCTTTTAATAGTTTGAGAAATAACATATTTAAGGTGGTAAAAGGCTTGTTAGGGGAGCGAGGTGGGACTAAAAACAGCTTGCCATAACCTCATTAGTACCGGTTCGTGGTACGAACCGGCACTAAATGGTGATGGTGGGGCCATATCCTGACCGCAGGCTGACACAACCTCTTTAGTACCGGTTCGTGGCATGAACCGGTACTAAAGGTTCGCCACGAACCGGTGCTATTGATCGCCGCCACGAACCGGCACTAATGTACACATTAGTGCCGGCTGAAATTCAAATCGGCACTATTGTGCTTCACATTTGACCCTTTTTCTACTAGTGCTGGTTGCCCTATGCATTTGGTGCCGAGGGCCGAGGCTCCTTTTCCTTTACACAAGAATCAATCCACCTGGCTTCCTTTTCAGCCGGCGTACATGTACAGGTGGACGTTGCTGCTCACTAATTACAGCATCGCCCATCAACTGATTCTTGGATCGAGCCTTTCTAAATACATGTGCACGTTCTGCGGCCGGCAAATAATCGCAGGGCAAGCTTGTTCCTCGTCAGAGAGTAATAGGCAAGAGCAACAATATATGCTTGGAGTCAGCTACATGCCTGCACCAAATTGTTTCCATTAGTTGGGGACTGAGACATGTACAGTTGGGCGCTGCAATGGTTAATCCCCATGGCATGGAGTAGGGAGGCTGAAGCTCCTCTGCCTTGATGTATGCATGAGTGGATCCTGATGAGCGAGTATTCTAGGAAACTAACAGGTAATCAGCGACCTGATGTAAAGCAACCAATGTGATACAAATGCAATTTTGTTAGCCAGTACATGAAAGACAGTTCCACATTAGTAATGAAAACGCTATGTACTAAAAAGGATTACATGCCCAAAGGACATAATAGTGTATATATCCTACTATTACTTCATATGCTTCAACAAATTCCTGAGGAAAACTCTGCTATAGGAATTCAAGTGTTGGCACTTTAACAATTCAACGAACAGTTGAGTGCATTACCAAACAGAAAACATAATTGGATCCCTACGTGCATAAGAAAGGACCGGAAGAGTGAAAACAGATTGTTGGCTGGAACAGTACCTCAATATCAGGTTGATCTCGTATTCGTCTAAATCGTCGATGGGCATGCCCATGTCCAACCGCCTGCAGTATATGTGTGTGGTGCGTGTCTCACCATGTAGCTGGTCCTATGCTTGAACGATTCATGTCATCTTCCTCTGCCGCCATGATGTTTCAGCACCGCCCCCTGATGGCATCTCTTTCATGTTCCTAAGCAACCTCCACTTTCTCTATGAAGTGGCGGCTGTGTGCTGCCACGATGAATGCACGGTGGTGAGGAGATAAAAGAAAGCGTCCTTGCATCTAGCAAATGGGAGTCATGCGCCCCCATGAGAAATTTCCGGCGGCGAGAGAAAAATAGGTCGGTCTCGCAGAAAGATAAAAAGTAGGTGGAAGTCACGAGAACCAAAGTCGGCCATAGTTTTCTTGAGGGTGATATATAGGCATGGTCATCATTTAGATGAGACCATAAATCCTTTTTTTTCTCTTGGAGGAGAGGGTGGCTGGGTGCTAGGGAAGATCGAGAGGCATGGGTTAGCGACGATAAGCTGAACTGGCGTCGAGGAGATCGGAGGTACTCCCTCCGTTCGGAATTACTCGTCCAAGAAGTGAATGTATCTAGATGTATTTTAGTTGTAGATACATTCATTTTTGTGACAAGTAATTCCGAACGGAGGGAGTAACACGGAGGGAATCGTCTTGGGTTCCTCTTTTTTTCCAACAAAACGAACTTGGATCCTATTTTTTTACGAAGGATTAAGGTGGCTCTTTGAAAAGAACTTTGGCAGAGGTCGTTAGCTATTTTTTCCCTCAAAACAATCACGAGAGAGAGATGCTTACGTGACAGTTGTTTTTCATGTGGGAGATTGAGAAATTTAGGTCGTGAGGGACGTGACTTTTTTTCAGCCCAAAATCATAGGCGAGTGATGGGCGCCGGTGCGCCCGCCGAAATTTCGGCCGGTCGCACCGGGTACGTATGATTAGCTCGTAAATAGCCGCACGATGCCTACGTTTCATAACTGATTTCGCTAGTTAAAAGAAGAAACCGTGTCGCATATTTCATCCCGAGCAATTCTTGTTATCCGCCACATGTGAACCAGCTTACCGGCCGCCCACGTTGCCGCCGGCCGCCGGCCTCGTCGTTGCCGGCCACCGCCCTCGACCGCCCCCGTATCCCTGGACGTCCTCCCAGCCGCGGGCCGCCGGCTCCTCTCCAGTGTCTCGTCGCTTGTTCCCAGCGTAGCCCGCACCCGGTTGCAGCATCCCCGATTCATCGTGGTTCTCGTCGGCTCCGCCGCATGAAGCTCCTGCCGATGAAGGTCGCAGCTTCCACAAAGGAGGGCCGCCATTGCATCAATGGTGAGGTGCCAGTTTCAACTTTTTGTCGCCGGGTTGAAACTTTTAAAAAATAGGGTTGAAGCTTTTCATGTCAACAATTGCAACTTTTCAAAAAACTAACCTCGCCAGTAGTAGCGAAAGCAAACAGTGGTAGATGGCGGTTGCAGCAAAAAATCGTCCTCGCTGGAAGTAGCAAATTGTCTCGCCGGTAGTAGCAAAATTAGACGGCGGTTGCAACAAAAACTGGTCATCGCCCAGTCGCGGGGCGCGGTATGGCCAATTGGTTGTAGCAAAAAAAATGTGGTTGTAGCAAAAAAAGATGACGGTGGTAGTAAATCATCTCGTTGTCGTCACTGGGTGCAGCTCCCTCATGATGAATGTATCAAAATTGCTCACCGGTGGTAGCAAAAACTGAGGACGGTTGCAACAAAAAAAATGAACCGCCATAGTAGGTCGCAACTCTGCCATGATGGATGTAGCAAATCTGTCGCCGGTAGTAGCAAAATTCAATGACGGTTGCAGCTTCTGGCTCAACTTGTTGCGGCTTTCAGAGGTAGCGGATTCCATGGCGGTGTAGCGCGTCCGCGTTGTAGCAGGATGTGATGCCGGTTGTTTCCCGGAGCAGCGTCGCCACGTCTTCGCCGACACGGGTGGTAGCTTTCTTTTTTTGCTGCATCAGCTCCACAGCAACGCTCACAGCAGCGGCGCTCGCGCCAATGGTATGTCTTCTTGAAGCACGGCCGTGTAGGGGAGGTCAGCCTGTGGTAGCCTTACCGGAGCTAGGATGCGTCAATGTGTGCGAGAGGTTGTGCAGGCGGAAGAGCAACAGATGAAAAAAGAGGAAGAAAAGACGATGCAGGCAATACGATTTCTGTGGACGAAGAGGCTCTGGGGATAAAGATGTGCGTGGGGACCCATGTCCATGTGGAGCGCGTGCAGTGGACCGGCGCAAAGTTCCGCCGGCGCACCAGTCGTAAATGTTTCCCATCGTCAATTCTGTTTGGTACTCTGCTGCTTTTCCCATCGGCGCTACTCTGCGCCGGTGCGCCTGCCGAGTCGCCCCGCCGGTCGTAGCACATCTGTTGGATTCGTCCCAGTTGTAACCATTGAATCAGTATCCTTTTTGTTGTTAGGGCATGCAAAGCTGAAAGCACTGAACTCAAGCAAAACTGAACGCGCTAAACGCAAGCAACCCATCATCTGCTAGCGTCAAATGCGTCGCCTTTGCCATGCGCTGCACCATTGCTCGTCGACTCGCTACGCCTAGCTCTCGTGAATGTCGCGTCCGTCGACACAGCTCGTCGTGGCTGCCATGCATCGCCGTCGCACCTTGCTGCTGCCGCCTCGCGGCACCCAGCCATCCGCCCGCACAAAAGGCGCTGTCATCGATTCGCGACGCCCCAGTTCTCGTGAATGCCCCATCCACCATCACAGCTTGCCGTCATCACCCTGCATTACCGTCGCAACTTATCCTCGTCGCTCGCCATTGTTGGTTTGTCGTCTCCTATTTGAAGCTTTTTCAGTTGCCGGATGTAACATTCTCAGGTGCTGGTTGCAGCTTTTCGCGGTTGAGCAGCAGCCGCTGCCAGCTTCCTCGTCTCCTGTTGAAGCTTTTCCAGATGGCAGATGTAGCTTTTTAGAATGCCGGTTGTAGCATTTGGAGATGCCGGTTGCAACTTCTTCACGCGTTGGTCAGCCGCCCTGCTCTCTGGTTCCAGCAAAAAAACGTTGGTCGTAGCATTTGTGATGCTGGTTGCAGCTCCGTTGAACACCGGTTGCAACCCTCATTTTCTCCGCATCCAGCAAAAAAGAGTGATGGACGTAGCAATTGGCGTTGCTGGTTGCAGCTTTGCCTCGTGTCGGTCGCAATTTCATCATAGTTGGTTGTAGCAAAACAGTGCGACGCGTCGCACCTTGCAGCTTCACCGGCCACGGATGCAACTCCGACCAATGACGTAGCTTCGCCAGCCACGGCCATGTTTTAGAGATTAAAGAAGGAAATCATCACATCAATAGATTGGTAGGAGGGAGAGGATAAGAGGTGGATTCATGGAGTTTGAACGGAAGGAGCACTCCACCCGTGTGGAGTAGAAGACGAGGGATGGTGATTTTGTTGAGAGGAATAAAAAGAAAAGGATAAGCACGTGTGTGGTCAAAGAGAGGACAAGTGGGCTTATACATGGGCTGAAATAAAAACGCGTCCAGGGCTAGCTTGCCGAACCCACCTGGATCTAACGAGCAGCCAGCGACCGGCCGAAACGCTAGCCGGTCGACCGGCTTCAATCGTTTCCCAAAATCATATGGTAGATTGTATCGTAATCTCTAGCATCCAACAACCTGGGAGGGTTTAGAAGTAAATAGGAGAGAACGCAGATTTTCCATCTTTTTGTCTTTTTGAGGAAACGTGGAGAGTCCAAGGTGAGTACGACTACCACAACAATCTCGTGACCAACCCAAAAATCAGTTTTTTTCTCATGAACCCAGGAAAAATTCGAAAGATCTAGACCGTAATAATTAGGTCCCACAAGATTAACGGCTCTTAATTACTGATTAACGTGGAATTTTTAGGAAGTCTGTAATTAGTATAGGTATAGGTATAGGTATAGGTATAGATAGATAGATAATTAGATATAGATAGATAGATAGATAGATAGATATAGCTATTCGGCGTGCCGTGTCCTGCTACCAAAAGTTGTAATCAGGTCTAGTTTGTTAGTAGCTTGTCTAGGTTATCTAGTCCGACCAGAACATGGAGTCCTTTGCCAAGTCACGTTGGGTCTGCTCCTAGGTGTGTATATAAAGCACACCAGGGCTGTTGTTTTCTATGTGTGTAGCCATCGCAAACTCCTTCCACTACTGGAATTTTCGTATACGCGGGGTGTCGGTGTCTTCACCCAGAGCCAAAACACGGGCACTCGGCAACGTAACGAACACCGTGAGCCGCACTCGGCAAAGGAAACAAATCGCCAAACACATGATAATGCCGACAGTATTGCTCGGCAAACAGGCTACACTCGGCAAAGACACTATTTGCCGAGGGCCATTTGGTCACACTCGCAAAGTTTTGCCACGTAGCACATTCGGCAGTGACTGACGGCACGGTCACGGTTGCAACTCTTTGCCGAGAGTGGCTCTCGGCAAAGATTTAATCACACCTCGCCTACCCACTAGCAAAAAGAGCTATTTAAATAGTTCAATAGTCCCACTAGTAGAAAAAGGGCCTTATGTTCAACTCTTTAGTCCCGGTTTGTAATAGAACTGTGACCATTAGTGCCGGTTCCAACGGCTAGGTGGGCGGCTCTGATTAGTACTGGTTCGTGGCGAACCTTTAGTACTGGTTCGTGCCACGAACCGGTACTACATAGGTGGTGGTAGGCTTGTGTCAGGCTGCGGTCCCACCATGACCTATAGTACCGGTTCATGCCATGAATCGGGACTAGAAGTTCACCTTTAGTCCCGGTTCATATAACCAACCGGGACTACAGATATCACTATATATAGTGCTTCTTCCAGCCCGAGCCGAAGCCCTCTGTTTTTCCCTCCTCTCTGTTTTCCCCCCTCTTGCTCGAGCTCCCACCTCCATTTTTGCCAAAATTTTCCAACATTTGAAGGCACCCATCCATCCAAGTGATCACAAAGGTTAGCAACTCTATCCTTTCATCTCTCATTGCTACATTAGCTCTTGCAATGCTCTATAAGTATAATGATTTGTGGGTTTAGTTTGAGAGGAATTATATGTTGCAGTTTATTTGATTTATATGCAATTTGAGGTCAAAATAACTCTTAGTTTGCATATGTAGGTGTTGTTTACTTAGTGCCTTCCCATCTCCGTCCTAACCACCATCAATTGCCCGCACCGTCCCGTCACCGGCACCACCTTGTGGTGAGCCTCTGGTTCTTATCTTTATAATATAAGAAAAAAAATCATGTTTGTGTTATTCAGATATATAGTTACTTGTATAATTATCTTACCCGTACATTGTTTGTTATACATAGTGCCATGGTTTTGATATCCGTCCCCGTCGGCCCTCATCTGGGTTATGATTCGGATGTGGTATATTCTCTTTTATAACTATTTGTTGCATTTCGTGTTTATGACAAATTATGCTCATCAAGTTGACATAGATATTTTTATCTAGGAGGTATGTGAACCGGAAATTCCAACCGACCCTATTTTCGAGAGGTTAAATTCAGTTGAAAAAGAAAACGAGTATTTGAAGGAAAAATTGAAAAGAATTGAGGGGGAGAAGATGGAATTGGAGTTGCATGTTGCCGATGTCGTCGATGATCACAAGATCAAGATGGAGAAAATACGCTTGAAGATTAGAAAGATTAAAAAATATGCCATTGATAGTGAGGCTTGCTATCTATATGCTGTTGGACCAATTGTTACCTTAGTTGCGATCTTGATCGCATTTGTTGTTGCATTTAAATGCTTTAGCTAGAGAGTTATTTGTATGTTGTTTTATGAGAATAAGTGTTGTATGAACTTTATGTATGAACTTGTATTAATTTGGTCTATTCGGTGATGTGTAAATGAAGATGAGACGGCAATGGATATACGATGACCGATGCTCTCCCTAGTTTATTAATGGCGTGCATATGCTTGCGGCTGAGGCAAACAAGCGGACGGGTGGTTTTATGCCTTGTCCATGTGCTAACTATAAGAATGATCTGAATTACTCTAAGTCAAGAACCATTCACGGCCACCTGTTTGAGTCTGATTTCATGCCCAACTATAATGTTTGGACCAAGCACGGAGAAAGAGGGGTTATGATGGAGGACAATGAAGAAGAAGAGGACGACGACAACTATCCTGACCATGGGTTCCCTGAATACAATGGTACAACAATGGGGGAAGAAGCTGAAGAAGAGGCATCAGATGAGCCCGCTGATGATCTAGGTCGGGCCATTGCCGATGCAAAGAGAAACTGCGCAAGTGAAAAGAAGAAAAAGAAGTTGCAGCGCATGTTAGAGGATCACAAGAAATTGTTGTACCCGCATTGCGAAGCTGACAAGAAAAAGTTGGGCACCACACTGGAATTGCTGCAATGGAAGGCAGAGAATGATGTATCTGACAAGGGGTTTGGAAAGTTGCTGATAATGTTAAAGAAGATGCTTCCAAAGGACAACAAATAATGCGAGGTGGCTGCATTGCTTTGTCTAGTAGATTCACGCCTTCCAATACAAACTGATGTACTATCCTTTGAGCATGGTTGATAATATAGCCAGTTGTTGTGGTTGATAATATAGCCAGTTGTTGGATATAACTAGTTGCCATGTCATCTATATCCAATGTAATAGGTAACACGTATAATACTTGGCTTTAAAAAAGTACTACTTCGTCAACACATGGCCCATCTTTCACTTTCACAAACCTTCTCGGAGTTTATGCGACAGCCCGCTTCTCTTTTCTCTCTTCCAACTGAACAACAATATAATATTTACATCCTTACAGTCTGATTACGTCATCTTATTATACTTGCTCTTACATTGTTGTAGACCTATTGTTATAGCTTGTCTCTTGGCATCAACATGAATGTTCATGCAAGATTGAAAAGAAGAAAATTTCCTTGATTATCAAAAAAAGCTAAAAGAAGTCCTTTGAACACTCAGTGCTTCAGCCACACGAGCACCGGAGTTTTGTTTTCCTTAGCGAAACACTAATGGCCCATCCCGCAACCCACTGATGGCCCAAACCCTAACGGAAGAAAACCGAAGTCCCTTGCATGTGGCCATATGTTTGAATCTCCTTGCTCCTGGCTTGAGGATCGACGAAACCACCGACCATCTTGCGCTGCCATGTTCGTTCCGTCGGATCGCTCCCATTTCCACTCATGAAGGTTGTGTCTCAACTCCTCAACGTGTGTCCGGTAGGCAGTGCAGCAACATCCGTCCACCATCGCAAACTCCTTCACCGATACCCTGACCCCCTCTCCATCTTCTTTCGTTGCAGGTCTTCCTGTCCTCCCCACGACGGCATGGCGGCCGAGTGGCTCGCCGAAGATCTTCTTGTCGAGATCCTCTCACGTGTCTCGACAAGGTCTCTATGCTGCTTCAAGTGCGTCTCCGACCATTGGCTCAGCCTCATCCACCACCCCGATCACCCACAGGAAGCTCCCTCAAACCCTAGCCAGATTCTTCTACACTAGGAGTGACAACGGGCAGTTGCCTCTGGAAACACAAGTCCGCTTCGCCGGTGTCTCTGGGAAATGCTGTCCTCCAGTCGACACCTCTTTCACCTTCCTTTGCAGCCACCGACGCGTCGATCTACTCGGTTACTGCAATGGCCTCCTCCTCTGTCGCTGGTACTACGTCTCTGCTCCGGATGATGAGTTCTGCTATATTGTGTGTAATCCTGCCAGGGAGGAGTGGGTCAAGTTGTCGGACATCAGTCAAGCTGACAATGTGCGAGCACTACATTTGGGTTTCCATCCGGCTGTGTCTGCCCACTTCTATGTGTTTGCGTTGCTGGAGGATGTCCATTTTATCTTCTACCTTGCCAAAGTGGAAGTGTATTCACCGGAAACCAGAAAGATGGGTTTACAAGGAAATTGGATGGTACAAAAGAATTAAGCTTCCTGCTTGGCAGTCTGATGCTGTCTTCCTCAACGGCTGCTTGCATTTTTATGACTCTGGCAAATGTTCACCGTTTATATACGTGTGGTGGACACGGAGGAAAAATCATGGCCGAACCTTGGTATCCCTGGTAAGCTGTATGGTGGTTTTATTCGGCAGTCACAGTGCCGTTTGCATTATGCCAATTTTAAGAAAGATCACCATGGTGAGGTGGTTCAACTAGTGGTCTATGTTCTCGATGACTATGACAACAAAGAACGGATATTGAAGCATAGTGTTGAAGCTTCAGATATATCTGGAGCGACAAATGTTACTGATTCTGATCGGTTTACAATTCATTCAGTTATTCCCGTTGGATTGCGATTCATCCGCAATGTAACTTGATCTTCTTCACCATGGGGTCAGCTTCCACATTAATGTGCTATAATATGGACCTTCGGCAAGTCAAAGTGATTGGCAATCATGATGGCTATCCACGTGTACTATATGTGCCATTGTATGTATTTCTGCTTGGATTTGGTTCTAGTTTTCTTGGCTGATGTATGCATGCTTTTTGTTGGGAAACGCAGTAGAAAACAAAAAAAAAATCGCACCTACGATCACCAACATCAATATGAAGATGCATCAATGATCAATGTGTGTCATGCAACATAAACTCGTATCTTCCATTTTAAGTTGGGGAAAATCATAAGCATCTTATTGACAAAGAACTAGCCAATGATTGCTTGTCTTTTACTCGCATATGTCTGAAATAGTTTACCTTTGCTCTTATATATGTCTTAGTTGATCATGAAACACTTTGGATGAATATGGTGTCACTTCTGTTGATGCTAATTACTTTTGTTGCATGTTTTGAATAGAAAATGTCATTAGCAGAACATCAATAATCTGTGATTGGATTATAATTTTGATTCTTTTGCTAGACAAGTTCGTTACTCTAAAACTGAAGACATCCAGTTTGCCGGTGACTTTTGTTGAGATGGGCATTTGAACAAGGTCTGGAAGAAGAAATGTCATGTCCCTTTTCATGGTAGTTTCACTTATTTCCTGTCAAAGAAAAAGTGTTAATTCTAGTTGTATGGTCAGCATTTTTTGCAACATGCACCCCACTATCCCAATGCAAATATGTAGTGTTGACTTTGGACGCCCTGTAACACAAACAACAAGTGGCTGTCGCTGTATTTTTTTTTTTAAATAACAAGTGTTTGTTCTACTTCTACCATGTCTGCTTATATGTTTTCAGATACAAGTAAATGAACCACGAACAAGAGTGAAAGACGGCACCACCTGTAAATAGCATACCTTGGAAAAAAAATTATCTTCCGGTTTCTCTCCCGTTTTGTAAACGTGTTTGTCTCCCATTTTTCACACAGGGCAAGGATATCAGCCTCGAGCCTCCAAGACAAACTGAAACCAACCCTGCCATTTGTCATTTGCTCCCTTCTCTGTATCAGGGACAGCGCCAGTGTTTATGAAGAGATTGATCTGATTAGAAGGAAGGTTTGGCTGTAAGAAGACACTCTCTGGAGTCTAGACATGTAGAATTTTTGTTTTCCGAACAGAAAGTGCTCCAGACGACTAAAAGAGTGTCGTTCACTTTCCGAAGTACTTCAGTCAGTACGTACAGCGTTTCATCGTCATTTCTGAAACAAAAAGTACAGAATGAAACCTGCACCTTTGTCGTGCCCCTCTCATTTGCTTGCCTCACGGTGTCGTAGACGGCGCTGTTGTTCAGGAGGAACGAGATTGTTTCTCCCTTTGTTGTTCGCGGTTTAAAAGTGGATGGATGTAGGAGGGCACTCTTGTGCACATAAGGATGTTCATAAATCTATGGGAGCTCAAAATATCAGTAATAAGCTTGGGTTCGCTCGCTTCTGACCATACATATGAATTGTGGCAGCCGGCTAGCAAGGAATCTATGGGCCAAAACCCACTTCTTTTCAGTTTCTGAATCTACAAACCTAGAACCAGCTGAGGAATCTGAAAAGAACTAGCCATATGTTGTGGAAGGCGCTGGTCGCTGATGACCTGGTTAATTAGGCCAGCACAACTACCATCTCCCTACATGAAATAACACATCCACAAGCAAAGAAAAAACCTCTTTCTGTATCCTTCTCTCCTTCGCTAGATTCAGACAGAAGAGAGAGGGCTGTCGCCCAGGGAGATATTAGTACAATGCTGCCGTGAGGTTTAGCCCAATATATTTGTGTATATTCCTACTTTTATGTTTTTTGGGGTTGATTTTTTAAAGGGGTCTAGTGGAAATGTGACATGTACGGTTTAGCCCAATATTACCAATGACGGCCCATTAGCCATCCCTGTCGCTGTACGTTTAAATCCCCTCCCCCGCCCCCTAGGTTTCATCGCCCCGCTGCTCCGCGTTTGACGGCGCTGCCGCCGCCGCCATGTCCACACCGGTGGATCGAGCTCGCCCGTGGGAGGATGGACGCAAATCAACTCGGATCAGGTACGCAGAGCAGACATCGCCATGAATCGTCGCGACCTTCCTCTCCCTTCTTCACCCAATCCCCTGAGACCTCTTCTCCATCTCTGTGTGCAGGTCATCCTCTTCTCCTCCCAGCGGCAGCGAGACGGCGGCCGAGAGACTCACCGACGACCTCCTCGTCGAGATACTCTCGCGCGTGCCCGGCAGGTCGCTCTGTCGCTTCAAGTGCGTCTCCAAGCACTGGCTCGGCCTCATCAACGACCGCACCTACCGCCGGAAGCTCCCCCGGACCCTGACCGGCTTCTTCTTCAGCGACACCACGGACGAGCAATTGGTACATCCAGTTCTTCCTTTCACCAATTTATCCGGGAGCCGCAGTCGCACCAGTCTCACCTTCCTGCCCAACGGCCGAAACGCCTTTCTTTTGGACTGCTGCAATGGCCTCCTTCTCTACGACGTATCTTCCCAACGTGGCAAGCGCCGTTACGTCGTGTGCAATCCTGCCACGGAGGAATGGACTGAGTTGCCACATTGCGACCATGCCGGCTGGGTGGGTATTGTGCGCTTAGGTTTTGATCCAGCCGTGTCCCCCCACTTCCATGTGTTTTTGTTGACGGACCAACTAAATGGATTTGGTCTCCCGGGTAGGGACGTCTGTTCATATGTCTATTCATCGGAAACCGGGAGGTGGGTTCATAAGGAGAAGAAATGGTACTGGGATATTGATCTCGTTCGTGTTCACTCAGCTGCATATCTTAATGGTTGTCTGCATTTTTTCGCCGAAGTCAATCACAATACCCTGTGTCTAGCTGCCGGCAAGGAGGCGAGAACAATGATACACTCTCATGTTCCTCCTCTGAATGATGGTTTTATGCAGCAGTCACAGGGCTGCTTGTATTATGCTGGTTTTGGAAGAGATGACAATGATGATCATGTAGTTCGACTACTAGTTTATGTTCTCGAAGACTATAATAGTAAAGAATGGATACTGAAGCATAGCATTGAAAGTTCACATCTGTTTGGAGGGCGAGATGATGTAGACGTTGAGGAGGACTTTTGCTGGATTGCAATTCATCCGGAATGTAACTTGATCTTCTTCACCTTGGGCTGGGATAGAACGTTCATGTGCTATGATATGGATCATCGGCAACCCAAAGTGATATGCAATCTTGAAAATGGCGCTCCACCATATCTGCCACATGTGCCGCTATATGAAGAGTTACAATCGTTGCACAGGTGATCTCAATTATTTGTACTATTGCCTATGGATCATCGGGTTTGGTACGTCTGCTGCATTTGGTTTGGTCTGTGATTGAATGTTCTGATGTTTTCTATGCTTTTAAGTTTGGAGCAATGGTGATTCGTTCTGGGGGCATTGTGGCTGGTTTCTCTCAGATGGCTTATTCAAATGTTCAATGTACTTTGTATTGTATGTACTTATTTGTTATACCAATGGTTCTGGACACCAGAGGATATGATACACTTTGGCTGATTACATTTGTCACTTCTTTTGGTGCTATTTACTTGTCTGATTCAAATAGGTTATGCTGTTAGCAAAACATCACAGCCACAATGCTGTTGTTTATCAAATAGGAAATATTGTGGATCATAACGTTCATCCTGTTGGTAGACAACTTTTAACACAAAACTGCTCCACAAAACTAGGAAGTCATCGTCTTTGTGTTTGTGGATTTTGTTCACGTAGGTAGGTTTAAAGAGTTTAAAGTAAGCGATGTCGCCACAGTGCACTTCCCATGTCAGTCTTACTATAATTGTCCACATACACTCCAGTCCAGCAACTCTGATTCATTAAATAAGAGAGGTAATTCAACTTACTGCTGTGGCGTTTGCGTACTGGGATGATGTTCATCTTCCAGGAGATTCTTGCTGAGAAGGTCATCATGGCAATTGATTGCCTTGAGCTGGCAAACCTTTGGAAAACTAGGACTTCGAACAATGCTGCAATCTTACCTATTCTTATGCTAATTTAGCAGCTTAGTAGGGTGTGCCAGCTGCTTGAATTTCGTCCTCACTCTGGCTGGAGTGGCCTGATGCCTTCATGCTTTTAAGTTTGGAGCAATGGTGCTCATTCTGTGGGGATTGTCGCTGATTTCTCTGAGACTAATTATTCAAAATCTGTGCCTCGTGTGTGAATTGCAATCCAGCCACAGGGAATTGCGTCATGCTGCTGGCCTTCGGCTAGGCCACCTGTCGGTTTGGACTTCAACCCAGAAGAATCAATGCATTGGTACCACGACATTGATGAGCGCTCTGAGGGGGGGGGGGGGGGGGGGCAGAATGTCAGTGTGTCCGTCTCAAACCGGACAATGGCCGTTAGTCATACATTTATGTAGTTGCAGTGGACACGAACGGGGAAACATGGATGAAATCCGGTGTCTCTACTAGTTTGGTTGATGGTTTTACTTCGAGGACATAGGGTCGTGTTGGAGCTGGGAGTGCAGTGTTCGGCGGTTTGGTGGCACTCTTTCTAGGGCCATTGCATGGTCTGATGTTGGTTGCACCCCTTCGGGCCTAATCGTCAAACCTCTGCCGCGAGGAGCTGGCAGCATTCTACGCCGGAACTCCGTCTAATCCGTCCTGGCAAACGAACTTGAGACATGTTGAACCGGGGAAAACTGACTGGAAGAAAAAGCGCGAACATCCATCCGAGCGTTGCCCCGCGAGGACTAAACCATAACCTATCTACTAGCCAGAGCCGAGGCCACCAGGATTGCCGTCCCCGCCATCGACCGCCAGAGCGGCAGCCAAAATGGAGACATATCCATAGGCTTGCCGGGGTAGGCGAGGGAAAGAAGGTTTTGCCTTAATCGTCTTGTGAGACGAAAGAGAAAATTAAATTGTTCTTGTTCCATCGTCAACCCATTGTTATAGCTCATTTTATGGAATAATGCATTGTTGTTCAGGACTTCTATTCCCAGGTCACAAGCGATATTGAGAACAAGAAATTTTCCTTGGAATTATCAAGAGAATTTAGAAGGTTATCTTTTTTTCAGCTGTGTTAGGTCATTTTGCACTTGTCCATGTGTGACAAAAGAAGGCAACAAGCTGCTAATGCGGGCATGAGAAGGCCCTGAATGCGTCAGAGTGATGAATTGCCGAGAGAGCTTCATTGTTTAGCCCATTCGGCGACCAAGTGACGGCCATTGGCTAACGCAAGAAAACCGAAGTCCGGAGCCTAGTCGCAGTGCTTCAATACCCTTCTGCCTTATCGCTACGGCACCACCGCCGCCATGTCCATGTCTGCGGATTGCTCTCGCCCGCGGGAGTAAGTCTACTGTTGGAAATAATCCATACCTAGTCAAGTTACTCACGTACTAGTATGCTACAGTAGTTAATTAGGAGTACTAGTCGTCAACCCGTGCATCCGCACGGGCTAGTCATTTTGCAAATGTGTGGAGATATTAATAATATACTATATACATGGATGTTGACATATTTTAAATATAGAAAAATAAAAAATTCATAATATTTTTTTAGAAAAATAATACTACCGTGGAAGTACACTATATCACATATTCATTAGTCATGTTAGAGGAATTTTTTTTGCAAAAGTAGCTAGCATTAATATATTGATCCGATTTTAAGTGAACTGTTGCACTCTCCAATGTGTTGCAAGAGCCTTATCTTAGTCATCACTGTTTTACTTAACCTTATTAGGTACAATAAAATGGAAAATATAAATAGTAGAGAATCGACAAATAGTATGTAGGGCATGAATTTCAAATATGCAAATCAAAACGAACATAATACATTAGGAGCCATTGGATCATATATGACTTCAATGAAACAATCGACCTATTATAAAAATCAAGCAATAACTTGAAACATTTCATCACATGATTTTATAACATACACCCCGTTTATTGTCCTTTTTGGCGGTACAAATGAGCAATGGAAACCTAAGTAACAGCAGTATCATCGCAATATCTTTACCAAACTTCGTCCATTATTAATTACAAATCACCTGGAAATGAGAATATCACATTAACTAAATTTGAAACTTTTATTTCATTTGTTTGAACTATTGAGGGTTGGAGGGTACCCTAATCCTCAGAAATTTAAACCCCTAATTGGACTCTCTAATGCAAACCTTCCTTTTTTGCCAATGTTTTCACTGCTACTTAGCACAGACCATCATAAGCTAAATACTTCAATTTTTATGCAGATGTATGATGAGCCGTGCTAGTAATTTCATGAAAAATGTGTATGTGAAAAGAACACCTGAAATTAGTAAAGCGATGCATGTTTACTCTAGTGCTCTGAAAGCTTATTAACCTGGCAGAATATGACCATGCTGCATTTGAGGGTGACCATAATGTTCTACTCTAGCAGTTTATTTCATTTATTGTTGTTTATTGTCCGTGCCCGTGACTGGAAGATACGTCAAGATTGGCTTCATTGCACCCACTGTTTTAAATAGCCCGCTATAGCACGCTATAGCGTTTACAAAGCGTCTTGCCCTAAGAGATTTTTGTCCAAACAAATGAACAAACATTTTAAATAGCGCGATATAGCTCCTCTATAGCACGCTATAGCATTTGGAAGAGGTCCGCCGCTAAGATGCTTAGCGCGCTATTTAAAACTATGATTGCACCTAATTTAATCGTGTTGACGCAGGTAAGCAATGCGCTGTTCACCACAATAAGAAAATTACTAGGTTATTCCAGATGTTCATTTCTTTAACATATCAAGTATAGCAGATATAAGCAAAAGGTTCTGTAGAAAAGCAAAGCAGACATTAGTTTATACCAACATACTTCTATGCACCTATAGCATTCAGATCTCCATAGTCGATACAACCTGATGATTTTAATGCATTTAAACTATATTTTAAGAATACATTATGTAATTATACTTGCTAGAAACTTATGAAATTCAACTATTTTGACAGGTTATTATCAAGGAAAAGATTGACAAAATGTACCGACAGAAAACCAATCATCTATGATAAAAAAAATTTAAAGGGCTATTTGTGGAAACGAAATGTAAAAAAGCAGCATTAGCAATGCATCAAAATTACAAACCATCTTATAACAAAATAGTACACCACAAAACTTATGGCCAGAATAATCGAGAAAAACGTATATCTATAGTGATCTTCCAGTGCACCCAAGACTGAAATAAAATAGAAGCTAAAGGAACAAATTTAATTAGGAGCACATAGCTAAATATACTTCAGTTTTGTAATCCAAAAAGATAAATTTATCTAAATGACAAAAAAAGATAAATCTTTGCAAGTACAAAAATAGCAACTTAATAGCGCACCAGATAATAATCCAAGCAAACTTGTAGGTATAGCCGAACATGCTAGCATTGGCATCAGATCAATGGATTGGGCAGCGTGTTTCTCCGCCCAGCAAATAGACATTGCCAAGCACTCCTATATGTTCAGGTCCTCAACGTGAGAATCTTTAAAGGTGATTTCCTTACTTTGTTGGGATAGCATTGGCATCAGATCAATGGATTGGGCAGCGTGTTTCTCCGCCCAGCAAATAGACATTGCCAAGCACTCCTATATGTTCAGGTCCTCAACGTGAGAATCTTTAAAGGTGATTTCCTTACTTTGTTGGGATAGTACAATGGTATCATAACCAAGCTAGGGAGATTTTATATTTAACCTACATATGATAATATATTGTACTGTAAGTTAGAGTCACATCCGATTTATTTGAAAAGCTTATTAAGGAGGTAATAGTAATTAATGCAACAACTGCAAATAGAAATTGTTTCTCAGTGTTCCTCCTGACTTATGAACATGTATTTATATGTTTGCATCATCAAAAACCCAGTGGAGCTTAGCACATCATTTTTTCCAAGTGAACGTAAATGTGAGAGCATATATTTGACTCTGGAAGGCTACTGCTCCATGCTCGGTGGCATATATTAATTTAGTGCTACCATTGGTGTCGCTTCCAAGTATGATTTGGCGAGTCAACATGGGGGTCGTCTTTCTATAGGACCTGTGTAATCCTTGCCATGCCATCTGGTTAAGTTTTAGCACCCCCGTGTCAATTCTCCATATTCTTGTGTATAACGTTATTGGATGAGCTGTGAAGACCGGTCCAGTTCATCTGCATAACTGACGTTAAAGCAAGTAAAAGGCAAGAAAATATAAAGAACCGGAGCAATAGTCAATATTTTGGGACGGAGGGAGTACTTTATTTAAATAGATTATGTCAAAACTAAACTGGAGAAGTAAAATGCTTTATAATCTTAAGAATACATACAATGAATCAAAATCTAAATTCATCATTGATGCCAATTAATTATCATGTAACTGTCAATTAAGTGAATAGTAAATCTAATGAAGATATTTTTTCAAGGTTTTCATATATACTAAGGATGAATGCACGGTACATACCTATTGGACGTGAGGGAGAGGTTGAGATAACCAAAAGGAATAAATATGTGGGTCAACTTAGAAAACAAAACATAGCTTCACCTGCACTAGTGCAGAACCGGGCAATAGCACCGGTTCGTAAGGCCCTTTAGTGCCGGTTCCATAACCGGCACTAAAGTGTGGTCACTAAAGGCCCCCCCCCCCTTTAGTACCAGTTCTGCACGAACCGGTGCTAAAGGGAAACCACGTGGCACGAGTCAGCTCCGGGGGCTTGGAGCCCTTTAGTACCGGTTGGTAACACCAACCGGTACTATAAGGTTTGGGGTTTTTTAGTTTTATGATTTCTTTTTCATTTAATTTTGTGTTTCCATTTTAATTCTTTTTTGTTTGCTGGTATTTTACGATACTACACATTGTAAACGTTATGCATATATATATATATATATATATATATATATATATATATATATATATATATATAAATAGAATTTCTAGTAGAACCAATCATCGAGTTCAACATGATTGTCATGATATTATAAGCGTTCATATATAACACCACAAAAGCAAATCACTTAAGTTCAGAACGAAGAACACGGACATGAAAGGCCAAGTACTAATTAAGAGCAGCATGAAGAACTAGCTAAATCACTCCTGCTAGCTACTCTCTCTCTGGTAAAATAGCATAGAACATGTATAGCTCTTCTGATTGATCATACTGGAGCATGCCGATGAACCTGTCTCCTAATCGTGGGCTGCGCTTCTCATTGCTGCCCCCTAGTACTTCTCTGCGATCATTAACAATTTTCCTCCAATCTTTCACTATTAAGCATTCATCGCTTCTAGAAATCCTGAATGCATTCATGTGCAATGTAGGATATCTTGGCCTTAAGCTAACAATTAACATCTGACCTTTAGTCTCGATCCCCTGAGGCACAACTGTCATCGAGAGTCCCTGTTGAAGAACATCGTATAGTACTTAATTAATATACTCAGCAATGAAAGTTTAAAAAAATATGTATACAAAATATGCACTGAGGACAAATAGTAAATATCTTACCATCATTCCTAAATAGATGTGACCGTAGTTCAATACCATCACTATTGGTCGCACATTTTGAGTACTAACATTTCCAAGTGCAGCAAAAAAATTTGTCTTGACAGTATGAAGATCCTCAAGCCATGAAACATAATGACTTATCTCCTCGCAGTTTAGTTCAGCTCCGGGACAGTAGAAGGGCCTGTCTACCAAGCGCCGGACATGTTTGGTTGAATGGAGATAAGCTGTCAATAGAAATTAGTTGTCAGTTATTTTTGAAATAAGCAATATCAAAGACAAAAATATATTTGAGAAGAACTCACATAATGGTAGAACTGGAGGCGTCTGCACATCGACCCATATGTCTCTATTACCTTCAATATCATCTTCCGGACGAATATCAAAGGTGATAACCATACCAGGCTCAAATGCATAAGCCTTGCATTATGCTTGCCAAGTTTTGCATTCAAAATAGGTGTAGGTGTGTGCATTGTATACTTTGACGTTGAAAGTATAACCATCATGCTCAGTGTTCAGGTAAGCTCTCTTTACCTCCATAGTTTCCATATCTTTGAAACCTATCTTATCCAAGACAAAAATTCTTGCATGACATGGGATGCACTAGTAGAATAGTGAAAATTAAAAATTATAAGTCAGGCAAATGAAGCATATATAAGTCATGCTTAATTACGAAAACAGACTTGTTGTTGTGACTTACTGTATCGAATTCGAAAGTCTTATCCAGCTTGATGCTAAATCGCTTACCATGAACAAGGAAATTTCTGTCGCACTGGCCGCGCTCGTCTTCACAGTATGCTAAATCGCTTACCATTTCCTATGTTCATATTAGGCGAAACATTAAACACTTACTAATTCTATTAATTCAACTACTTACTAATTCTATAAATTCAACTAAGCATTTACTAAAAATAAACTAGTTATATTAATTCAGTTAGTTCAACTAAGCATTTAGTAAAAATGAATTAGTTATATTAATTCAATTAGTTCAACTAAGCATTTACTAAAAATAATATAGTTCTATATATTAATTCAACTAGTTCAACTAAGCATTTACTAAAATTAAACTAGTTCAAATATATATCTAACTATAATATTTTAATTAGATAATCAAATCTCAGATACGACAATTTTCTTACTAAAAATAAACTAGTTATATTAATTATTCAACTAGTTCAAATCTCATATACCTAAATAAACTAGTTCGACAATTTTTTTACTAAAAATAAACTAGTTATATTAATTATTCAACTAGTTCAAATCTCACATACCTAGCTAATTAATATCTAATTAAATTTTCTAAAAAACAGAAAACAGAAAACAGAAAATAAGTAAAAAATGTGTGTGTGTGTGTGTGTATGTGTGTAGTGTGTGTATATGTGTGTATGTGTGTGTACGCCGCCCCGTACGCCGCCGCCCCGTACGTACGAGCGGGGGCGCCGGCGTACGGGGCGAGGGCGGCGGCATACGGGGCGGGGGCGCCGGTGCGCGGGTGCGAGAGACGACGTACGGGACCGCGGCGACGACGACGGACGGCGGCGGCGTTCGAGGCGGTGGTGCGAGACGACGACGACGACGGGCGGCGGCGGGGACAGCGACGACGACGGCGGACGACGGGCGACGGGCGGCGACGACGGGATCGAGCGGCGCGCGGCGATGTCGAGAGGTTGGAGACAAAAGTGCGGAGATATAACTGAAATTTTCGTAAGTGCTATATATATAGGATGGGCCTTTAGTACCGGTTGGAGCCACCAACCGGTACTAAAGGCCAACTTTGGCCAGGCCAAGAGGCGGGAAGAGCAGGCCTTTAGTATCGGTTGGTGGCTCCAACCGGTACTAAAGGGTGATCTGTAGTACCGGTTGGAGCCACCAACCGGTAATAAAGGCCTCGCGTTGCCACCCCAAAGTTTAGTCCCACCTCGCCGGGCGAAGGGCAGCCGCACTGGTTTATAAACCCAGCCGCGGCTACCTCTTTGAACTCCTCTATATAGCAGGCTTGTGGGCCTAAATTCTGCGCGCTGCCCTGTGAGTCTGCTGGGCCTTTAAGGCCTGTAATTGCACGCCCGTGGCCTAGCAGGCCCACAGGGCAGCGCCCCAATTTTTTTATATTTTTTTCTTTTCTGCTTTATTTTCTTCTATTTATTTCTGCGTAGTTTTTTGTATAGTTTTTCTTTATGTTATATTTATTTTCTTCTATTTATTTCTGAGTAGTTTTTCATCTAGTTTGCCAAAATTCAACATTTTCAGAGTTCATTTTGTAGTGATTTTCAATTTCACAGTCATTTTATATATTTTTTTTCTTTTCAGCTATAGTTTTTTTTCCTATTATTTTTTCTTTTCTGCAAAACTTGATGGTCAAAGTCTGGAGTTATAACCAAAGTTTAAAAAAAAAGAAATGCCGACGTGCAATTAGTTTTTGACATAACAGAAGAAGTCCGGAGTTGTAATAAGTTATTAAAAATAAAAAAGAGGTGCAATGCTCGTTAATTTGCTTCAAGCCTTTCGGAATAGTGTAAACTGCACTGCGCATAGCTCCGTGCAGGCTACCATATTCCTGAAGGCTTCAAGCTAAGCAACGTGAGCATTGAGCCTCTTCTTCATCGTCTCTGCACTCAGGGCTTATAAACCGCTCCTAGTCCCTCTCTCTTCGCGAGGTGGGACTAAAAAACAGCTTACTAAGAAACTGTAGTACTAGTTCATCCATGAATCGGTACTAAAGGTGCTCGTGCGGCCCCAGCTATCCTTACCTGACACAACCTCATTAGTACCAGTTCATGGCACGAACCGGTGCTAAAGGTTCGCCACGAACCGGTACTAAACAGCTCCTCCCGCCTAGCAGTTGGTGCATACTGAACGCAAAAAATATAAGAGCATTTAGATCATGATCTTATATTTCTTTACAGTCTAAATTGCCAATATGATCTTATAACATCAAAAATACTTTGATCATCAATGATCTTTGTGTGTACAATCTGAATTGTCAATATGAGTCATCAACGATTTATAAACCGATGAAGACTCATATTGCGGCCACAAATTCTATACATAGAGTTCAATGAAGACCAAGTGCTTTTGATAGTTTGAGAAATAACATATTTAAGGTGGTAAAAGGCTTGTTAGGGGAGCGATGTGGGACTAAAAACAGCTTGCCATAACCTCATTAGTACCGGTTCGTGGTACGAACCGGCACTAAATGGTGATGGTGGGGCCATATCCTGACCGCAGGCTGACACAGCCTCTTTAGTATCGGTTTGTGGCATGAACCGGTACTAAAGGTTCGCCACGAACCGGTGCTATTGATCGCCGCCACGAACTGGCACTAATGTACACATTAGTGCCGGCTGAAATTCAAATCGGCACTATTGTGCTTCACATTTGACCTTTTTTCTACTAGTGCTGGTTGCCCTATGCATTTGGTGCCGAGGGCCGAGGCTCCTTTTCCTTTACACAAGAATCAATCCACCTGGCTTCCTTTTCAGCCGGCGTACATGTACAGGTGGACGTTGCTGCTCACTAATTACAGCATCGCCCATCAACTGATTCTTGGATCGAGCCTTTCTAAATACATGTGCACGTTCTGCGGCCGGCAAATAATCGCAGGGCAAGCTTGTTCCTCGTCAGAGAGTAATACGCAAGAGCAACAATATATGCTTGGAGTCAGCTACATGCCTGCACCAAACTGTTTCCATTAGTTGGGGACTGAGACATGTACAGTTGGGCGCTGCAATGGTTAATCCCCATGGCATGGAGTAGGGAGGCTGAAGCTCCTCTGCCTTGATGTATGCATGAGTGGATCCTGATGAGCGAGTATTCTAGGAAACTAACAGGTAATCAGCGACCTGATGTAAAGCAACCAATGTGATACAAATGCAATTTTGTTAGCCAGTACATGAAAGACAGTTCCACATTAGTAATGAAAACGCTATGTACTAAAAAGGATTACATGCCCAAAGGACATAATAGTGTATATATCCTACTATTACTTCATATGCTTCAACAAATTCCTGAGGAAAACTCTGCTATAGGAATTCAAGTGTTGGCACTTTAACAATTCAACGAACAGTTGAGTGCATTACCAAACAGAAAACATAATTGGATCCCTACGTGCATAAGAAAGGACCGGAAGAGTGAAAACAGATTGTTGGCTGGAACAGTACCTCAATATCAGGTTGATCTCGTATTCGTCTAAATCGTCGATGGGCATGCCCATGTCCAACCGCCTGCAGTATATGTGTGTGGTGCGTGTCTCACCATGTAGCTGGTCCTATGCTTGAACGATTCATGTCATCTTCCTCTGCCGCCATGATGTTTCAGCACCGCCCCCTGATGGCATCTCTTTCATGTTCCTAAGCAACCTCCACTTTCTCTATGAAGTGGCGGCTGTGTGCTGCCACGATGAATGCACGGTGGTGAGGAGATAAAAGAAAGCGTCCTTGCATCTAGCAAATGGGAGTCATGCGCCCCCATGAGAAATTTCCGGCGGCGAGAGAAAAATAGGTCGGTCTCGCAGAAAGATAAAAAGTAGGTGGAAGTCACGAGAACCAAAGTCGGCCATAGTTTTCTTGAGGGTGATATATAGGCATGGTCATCATTTAGATGAGACCATAAATCCTTTTTTTTCTCTTGGAGGAGAGGGTGGCTGGGTGCTAGGGAAGATCGAGAGGCATGGGTTAGCGACGATAAGCTGAACTGGCGTCGAGGAGATCGGAGGTACTCCCTCCGTTCGGAATTACTCGTCCAAGAAGTGAATGTATCTAGATGTATTTTAGTTGTAGATACATTCATTTTTGTGACAAGTAATTCCGAACGGAGGGAGTAACACGGAGGGAATCGTCTTGGGTTCCTCTTTTTTTCCAACAAAACGAACTTGGATCCTATTTTTTTACGAAGGATTAAGGTGGCTCTTTGAAAAGAACTTTGGCAGAGGTCGTTAGCTATTTTTTCCCTCAAAACAATCACGAGAGAGAGATGCTTACGTGACAGTTGTTTTTCATGTGGGAGATTGAGAAATTTAGGTCGTGAGGGACGTGACTTTTTTTTCAGCCCAAAATCATAGGCGAGTGATGGGCGCCGGTGCGCCCGCCGAAATTTCGGCCGGTCGCACCGGGTACGTATCATTAGCTCGTAAATAGCCGCACGATGCCTACGTTTCACAACTGATTTCGCTAGTTAAAAGAAGAAACCGTGTCGCATATTTCATCCCGAGCAATTCTTGTTATCCGCCACATGTGAACCAGCTTACCGGCCGCCCACGTTGCCGCCGGCCGCCGGCCTCGTCGTTGCCGGCCACCGCCCTCGACCGCCCCCGTATCCCTGGACGTCCTCCCAGCCGCGGGCCGCCGGCTCCTCTCCAGTGTCTCGTCGCTTGTTCCCAGCGTAGCCCGCACCCGGTTGCAGCATCCCCGATTCATCGTGGTTCTCGTCGGCTCCGCCGCATGAAGCTCCTGCCGATGAAGGTCGCAGCTTCCACAAAGGAGGGCCGCCATTGCATCAATGGTGAGGTGCCAGTTTCAACTTTTTGTCGCCGGGTTGAAACTTTTAAAAATAGGGTTGAAGCTTTTCATGTCAACAATTGCAACTTTTCAAAAAACTAACCTCGCCAGTAGTAGCGAAAGCAAACAGTGGTAGATGGCGGTTGCAGCAAAAAATCGTCCTCGCTGGAAGTAGCAAATTGTCTCGCCGGTAGTAGCAAAATTAGACGGCGGTTGCAACAAAACTGGTCATCGCCCAGTCGCGGGGCGCGGTATGGCCAATTGGTTGTAGCAAAAAAAATGTGGTTGTAGCAAAAAAAGATGACGGTGGTAGTAAATCATCTCGTTGTCGTCACTGGGTGCAGCTCCCTCATGATGAATGTATCAAAATTGCTCACCGGTGGTAGCAAAAACTGAGGACGGTTGCAACAAAAAAAATGAACCGCCATAGTAGGTCGCAACTCTGCCATGATGGATGTAGCAAATCTGTCGCCGGTAGTAGCAAAATTCAATGACGGTTGCAGCTTCTGGCTCAACTTGTTGCGGCTTTCAGAGGTAGCGGATTCCATGGCGGTGTAGCGCGTCCGCGTTGTAGCAGGATGTGATGCCGGTTGTTTCCCGGAGCAGCGTCGCCACGTCTTCGCCGACACGGGTGGTAGCTTTCTTTTTTTGCTGCATCAGCTCCACAGCAACGCTCACATCAGCGGCGCTCGCGCCAATGGTATGTCTTCTTGAAGCACGGCCGTGTAGGGGAGGTCAGCCTGTGGTAGCCTTACCGGAGCTAGGATGCGTCAATGTGTGCGAGAGGTTGTGCAGGCGGAAGAGCAACAGATGAAAAAAGAGGAAGAAAAGACGATGCAGGCAATACGATTTCTGTGGACGAAGAGGCTCTGGGGATAAAGATGTGCGTGGGGACCCATGTCCATGTGGAGCGCGTGCAGTGGACCGGCGCAAAGTTCCGCCGGCGCACCAGTCGTAAATGTTTCCCATCGTCAATTCTGTTTGGTACTCTGCTGCTTTTCCCATCGGCGCTACTCTGCGCCGGTGCGCCTGCCGAGTCGCCCCGCCGGTCGTAGCACATCTGTTGGATTCGTCCCAGTTGTAACCATTGAATCAGTATCCTTTTTGTTGTTAGGGCATGCAAAGCTGAAAGCACTGAACTCAAGCAAAACTGAACGCGCTAAACGCAAGCAACCCATCATCTGCTAGCGTCAAATGCGTCACCTTTGCCATGCGCTGCACCATTGCTCGTCGACTCGCTACGCCTAGCTCTCGTGAATGTCGCGTCCGTCGACACAGCTCGTCGTGGCTGCCATGCATCGCCGTCGCACCTTGCTGCTGCCGCCTCGCGGCACCCAGCCATCCGCCCGCACAAAAGGCGCTGTCATCGATTCGCGACGCCCCAGTTCTCGTGAATGCCCCATCCACCATCACAGCTTGCCGTCATCACCCTGCATTACCGTCGCAACTTATCCTCGTCGCTCGCCATTGTTGGTTTGTCGTCTCCTATTTGAAGCTTTTTCAGTTGCCGGATGTAACATTCTCAGGTGCTGGTTGCAGCTTTTCGCGGTTGAGCAGCAGCCGCTGCCAGCTTCCTCGTCTCCTGTTGAAGCTTTTCCAGATGGCAGATGTAGCTTTTTAGAATGCCGGTTGTAGCATTTGGAGATGCCGGTTGCAACTTCTTCACGCGTTGGTCAGCCGCCCTGCTCTCTGGTTCCAGCAAAAAAAACGTTGGTCGTAGCATTTGTGATGCTGGTTGCAGCTCCGTTGAACACCGGTTGCAACCCTCATTTTCTCCGCATCCAGCAAAAAAGAGTGATGGACGTAGCAATTGGCGTTGCTGGTTGCAGCTTTGCCTCGTGTCGGTCGCAATTTCATCATAGTTGGTTGTAGCAAAACAGTGCGACGCGTCGCACCTTGCAGCTTCACCGGCCACGGATGCAACTCCGACCAATGACGTAGCTTCGCCAGCCACGGCCATGTTTTAGAGATTAAAGAAGGAAATCATCACATCAATAGATTGGTAGGAGGGAGAGGATAAGAGGTGGATTCATGGAGTTTGAACGGAAGGAGCACTCCACCCGTGTGGAGTAGAAGACGAGGGATGGTGATTTTGTTGAGAGGAATAAAAAGAAAAGGATAAGCACGTGTGTGGTCAAAGAGAGGACAAGTGGGCTTATACATGGGCTGAAATAAAAACGCGTCCAGGGCTAGCTTGCCGAACCCACCTGGATCTAACGAGCAGCCAGCGACCGGCCGAAACGCTAGCCGGTCGACCGGCTTCAATCGTTTCCCAAAATCATATGGTAGATTGTATCGTAATCTCTAGCATCCAACAACCTGGGAGGGTTTAGAAGTAAATAGGAGAGAACGCAGATTTTCCATCTTTTTGTCTTTTTGAGGAAACGTGGAGAGTCCAAGGTGAGTACGACTACCACAACAATCTCGTGACCAACCCAAAAATCAGTTTTTTTCTCATGAACCCAGGAAAAATTCGAAAGATCTAGACCGTAATAATTAGGTCCCACAAGATTAACGGCTCTTAATTACTGATTAACGTGGAATTTTTAGGAAGTCTGTAATTAGTATAGGTATAGGTATAGGTATAGGTATAGATAGATAGATAATTAGATATGGATAGATAGATAGATAGATAGATATGGATATAGATAGATAGATAGATAGATAGATATAGCTATTCGGCGTGCCGTGTCCTGCTACCAAAAGTTGTAATCAGGTCTAGTTTGTTAGTAGCTTGTCTAGGTTATCTAGTCCGACCAGAACATGGAGTCCTTTGCCAAGTCACGTTGGGTCTGCTCCTAGGTGTGTATATAAAGCACACCAGGGCTGTTGTTTTCTATGTGTGTAGCCATCGCAAACTCCTTCCACTACTGGAATTTTCGTATACGCGGGGTGTCGGTGTCTTCACCCAGAGCCAAAACACGGGCACTCGGCAACGTAACGAACACCGTGAGCCGCACTCGGCAAAGGAAACAAATCGCCAAACACATGATAATGCCGACAGTATTGCTCGGCAAACAGGCTACACTCGGCAAAGACACTATTTGCCGAGGGCCATTTGGTCACACTCGCAAAGTTTTGCCACGTAGCACATTCGGCAGTGACTGACGGCACGGTCACGGTTGCAACTCTTTGCCGAGAGTGGCTCTCGGCAAAGATTTAATCACACCTCGCCTACCCACTAGCAAAAAGAGCTATTTAAATAGTTCAATAGTCCCACTAGTAGAAAAAGGGCCTTATGTTCAACTCTTTAGTCCCGGTTTGTAATAGAACTGTGACCATTAGTGCCGGTTCCAACGGCTAGGTGGGCGGCTCTGATTAGTACTGGTTCGTGGCGAACCTTTAGTACTGGTTCGTGCCACGAACCGGTACTACATAGGTGGTGGTAGGCTTGTGTCAGGCTGCGGTCCCACCATGACCTATAGTACCGGTTCATGCCATGAATCGGGACTAGAAGTTCACCTTTAGTCCCGGTTCATATAACCAACCGGGACTACAGATATCACTATATATAGTGCTTCTTCCAGCCCGAGCCGAAGCCCTCTGTTTTTCCCTCCTCTCTGTTTTCCCCCCTCTTGCTCGAGCTCCCACCTCCATTTTTGCCAAAATTTTCCAACATTTGAAGGCACCCATCCATCCAAGTGATCACAAAGGTTAGCAACTCTATCCTTTCATCTCTCATTGCTACATTAGCTCTTGCAATGCTCTATAAGTATAATGATTTGTGGGTTTTAGTTTGAGAGGAATTATATGTTGCAGTTTATTTGATTTATATGCAATTTGAGGTCAAAATAACTCTTAGTTTGCATATGTAGGTGTTGTTTACTTAGTGCCTTCCCATCTCCGTCCTAACCACCATCAATTGCCCGCACCGTCCCGTCACCGGCACCACCTTGTGGTGAGCCTCTGGTTCTTATCTTTATAATATAAGAAAAAAATCATGTTTGTGTTATTCAGATATATAGTTACTTGTATAATTATCTTACCCGTACATTGTTTGTTATACATAGTGCCATGGTTTTGATATCCGTCCCCGTCGGCCCTCATCTGGGTTATGATTCGGATGTGGTATATTCTCTTTTATAACTATTTGTTGCATTTCGTGTTTATGACAAATTATGCTCATCAAGTTGACATAGATATTTTTATCTAGGAGGTATGTGAACCGGAAATTCCAACCGACCCTATTTTCGAGAGGTTAAATTCAGTTGAAAAAGAAAACGAGTATTTGAAGGAAAAATTGAAAAGAATTGAGGGGGAGAAGATGGAATTGGAGTTGCATGTTGCCGATGTCGTCGATGATCACAAGATCAAGATGGAGAAAATACGCTTGAAGATTAGAAAGATTAAAAAATATGCCATTGATAGTGAGGCTTGCTATCTATATGCTGTTGGACCAATTGTTACCTTAGTTGCGATCTTGATCGCATTTGTTGTTGCATTTAAATGCTTTAGCTAGAGAGTTATTTGTATGTTGTTTTATGAGAATAAGTGTTGTATGAACTTTATGTATGAACTTGTATTAATTTGGTCTATTCGGTGATGTGTAAATGAAGATGAGACGGCAATGGATATACGATGACCGATGCTCTCCCTAGTTTATTAATGGCGTGCATATGCTTGCGGCTGAGGCAAACAAGCGGACGGGTGGTTTTATGCCTTGTCCATGTGCTAACTATAAGAATGATCTGAATTACTCTAAGTCAAGAACCATTCACGGCCACCTGTTTGAGTCTGATTTCATGCCCAACTATAATGTTTGGACCAAGCACGGAGAAAGAGGGGTTATGATGGAGGACAATGAAGAAGAAGAGGACGACGACAACTATCCTGACCATGGGTTCCCTGAATACAATGGTACAACAATGGGGGAAGAAGCTGAAGAAGAGGCATCAGATGAGCCCGCTGATGATCTAGGTCGGGCCATTGCCGATGCAAAGAGAAACTGCGCAAGTGAAAAGAAGAAAAAGAAGTTGCAGCGCATGTTAGAGGATCACAAGAAATTGTTGTACCCGCATTGCGAAGCTGACAAGAAAAAGTTGGGCACCACACTGGAATTGCTGCAATGGAAGGCAGAGAATGATGTATCTGACAAGGGGTTTGGAAAGTTGCTGATAATGTTAAAGAAGATGCTTCCAAAGGACAACAAATAATGCGAGGTGGCTGCATTGCTTTGTCTAGTAGATTCACGCCTTCCAATACAAACTGATGTACTATCCTTTGAGCATGGTTGATAATATAGCCAGTTGTTGTGGTTGATAATATAGCCAGTTGTTGGATATAACTAGTTGCCATGTCATCTATATCCAATGTAATAGGTAACACGTATAATACTTGGCTTTAAAAAAGTACTACTTCGTCAACACATGGCCCATCTTTCACTTTCACAAACCTTCTCGGAGTTTATGCGACAGCCCGCTTCTCTTTTCTCTCTTCCAACTGAACAACAATATAATATTTACATCCTTACAGTCTGATTACGTCATCTTATTATACTTGCTCTTACATTGTTGTAGACCTATTGTTATAGCTTGTCTCTTGGCATCAACATGAATGTTCATGCAAGATTGAAAAGAAGAAAATTTCCTTGATTATCAAAAAAAGCTAAAAGAAGTCCTTTGAACACTCAGTGCTTCAGCCACACGAGCACCGGAGTTTTGTTTTCCTTAGCGAAACACTAATGGCCCATCCCGCAACCCACTGATGGCCCAAACCCTAACGGAAGAAAACCGAAGTCCCTTGCATGTGGCCATATGTTTGAATCTCCTTGCTCCTGGCTTGAGGATCGACGAAACCACCGACCATCTTGCGCTGCCATGTTCGTTCCGTCGGATCGCTCCCATTTCCACTCATGAAGGTTGTGTCTCAACTCCTCAACGTGTGTCCGGTAGGCAGTGCAGCAACATCCGTCCACCATCGCAAACTCCTTCACCGATACCCTGACCCCCTCTCCATCTTCTTTCGTTGCAGGTCTTCCTGTCCTCCCCACGACGGCATGGCGGCCGAGTGGCTTGCCGAAGATCTTCTTGTCGAGATCCTCTCACGTGTCTCGACAAGGTCTCTATGCTGCTTCAAGTGCGTCTCCGACCATTGGCTCAGCCTCATCCACCACCCCGATCACCCACAGGAAGCTCCCTCAAACCCTAGCCAGATTCTTCTACACTAGGAGTGACAACGGGCAGTTGCCTCTGGAAACACAAGTCCGCTTCGCCGGTGTCTCTGGGAAATGCTGTCCTCCAGTCGACACCTCTTTCACCTTCCTTTGCAGCCACCGACGCGTCGATCTACTCGGTTACTGCAATGGCCTCCTCCTCTGTCGCTGGTACTACGTCTCTGCTCCGGATGATGAGTTCTGCTATATTGTGTGTAATCCTGCCAGGGAGGAGTGGGTCAAGTTGTCGGACATCAGTCAAGCTGACAATGTGCGAGCACTACATTTGGGTTTCCATCCGGCTGTGTCTGCCCACTTCTATGTGTTTGCGTTGCTGGAGGATGTCCATTTTATCTTCTACCTTGCCAAAGTGGAAGTGTATTCACCGGAAACCAGAAAGATGGGTTTACAAGGAAATTGGATGGTACAAAAGAATTAAGCTTCCTGCTTGGCAGTCTGATGCTGTCTTCCTCAACGGCTGCTCGCATTTTTATGACTCTGGCAAATGTTCACCGTTTATATACGTGTGGTGGACACGGAGGAAAAATCATGGCCGAACCTTGGTATCCCTGGTAAGCTGTATGGTGGTTTTATTCGGCAGTCACAGTGCCGTTTGCATTATGCCAATTTTAAGAAAGATCACCATGGTGAGGTGGTTCAACTAGTGGTCTATGTTCTCGATGACTATGACAACAAAGAACGGATATTGAAGCATAGTGTTGAAGCTTCAGATATATCTGGAGCGACAAATGTTACTGATTCTGATCGGTTTACAATTCATTCAGTTATTCCCGTTGGATTGCGATTCATCCGCAATGTAACTTGATCTTCTTCACCATGGGGTCAGCTTCCACATTAATGTGCTATAATATGGACCTTCGGCAAGTCAAAGTGATTGGCAATCATGATGGCTATCCACGTGTACTATATGTGCCATTGTATGTATTTCTGCTTGGATTTGGTTCTAGTTTTCTTGGCTGATGTATGCATGCTTTTTGTTGGGAAACGCAGTAGAAAACAAAAAAAAAATCGCACCTACGATCACCAACATCAATATGAAGATGCATCAATGATCAATGTGTGTCATGCAACATAAACTCGTATCTTCCATTTTAAGTTGGGGAAAATCATAAGCATCTTATTGACAAAGAACTAGCCAATGATTGCTTGTCTTTTACTCACATATGTCTGAAATAGTTTACCTTTGCTCTTATATATGTCTTAGTTGATCATGAAACACTTTGGATGAATATGGTGTCACTTCTGTTGATGCTAATTACTTTTGTTGCATGTTTTGAATAGAAAATGTCATTAGCAGAACATCAATAATCTGTGATTGGATTATAATTTTGATTCTTTTGCTAGACAAGTTCGTTACTCTAAAACTGAAGACATCCAGTTTGCCGGTGACTTTTGTTGAGATGGGCATTTGAACAAGGTCTGGAAGAAGAAATGTCATGTCCCTTTTCATGGTAGTTTCACTTATTTCCTGTCAAAGAAAAAGTGTTAATTCTAGTTGTATGGTCAGCATTTTTTGCAACATGCACCCCACTATCCCAATGCAAATATGTAGTGTTGACTTTGGACGCCCTGTAACACAAACAACAAGTGGCTGTTGCTGTATTTTTTTTTTTAAATAACAAGTGTTTGTTCTACTTCTACCATGTCTGCTTATATGTTTTCAGATACAAGTAAATGAACCACGAACAAGAGTGAAAGACGGCACCACCTGTAAATAGCATACCTTGGAAAAAAAATTATCTTCCGGTTTCTCTCCCGTTTTGTAAACGTGTTTGTCTCCCATTTTTCACACAGGGCAAGGATATCAGCCTCGCGCCTCCAAGACAAACTGAAACCAACCCTGCCATTTGTCATTTGCTCCCTTCTCTGTATCAGGGACAGCGCCAGTGTTTATGAAGAGATTGATCTGATTAGAAGGAAGGTTTGGCTGTAAGAAGACACTCTCTGGAGTCTAGACATGTAGAATTTTTGTTTTCCGAACAGAAAGTGCTCCAGACGACTAAAAGAGTGTCGTTCACTTTCCGAAGTACTTCAGTCAGTACGTACAGCGTTTCATCGTCATTTCTGAAACAAAAAGTACAGAATGAAACCTGCACCTTTGTCGTGCCCCTCTCATTTGCTTGCCTCACGGTGTCGTAGACGGCGCTGTTGTTCAGGAGGAACGAGATTGTTTCTCCCTTTGTTGTTCGCGGTTTAAAAGTGGATGGATGTAGGAGGGCACTCTTGTGCACATAAGGATGTTCATAAATCTATGGGAGCTCAAAATATCAGTAATAAGCTTGGGTTCGCTCGCTTCTGACCATACATATGAATTGTGGCAGCCGGCTAGCAAGGAATCTATGGGCCAAAACCCACTTCTTTTCAGTTTCTGAATCTACAAACCTAGAACCAGCTGAGGAATCTGAAAAGAACTAGCCATATGTTGTGGAAGGCGCTGGTCGCTGATGACCTGGTTAATTAGGCCAGCACAACTACCATCTCCCTACATGAAATAACACATCCACAAGCAAAGAAAAAACCTCTTTCTGTATCCTTCTCTCCTTCGCTAGATTCAGACAGAAGAGAGAGGGCTGTCGCCCAGGGAGATATTAGTACAATGCTGCCGTGAGGTTTAGCCCAATATATTTGTGTATATTCCTACTTTTATGTTTTTTGGGGTTGATTTTTTAAAGGGGTCTAGTGGAAATGTGACATGTACGGTTTAGCCCAATATTACCAATGACGGCCCATTAGCCATCCCTGTCGCTGTACGTTTAAATCCCCTCCCCCGCCCCCTAGGTTTCATCGCCCCGCTGCTCCGCGTTTGACGGCGCTGCCGCCGCCGCCATGTCCACACCGGTGGATCGAGCTCGCCCGTGGGAGGATGGACGCAAATCAACTCGGATCAGGTACGCAGAGCAGACATCGCCATGAATCGTCGCGACCTTCCTCTCCCTTCTTCACCCAATCCCCTGAGACCTCTTCTCCATCTCTGTGTGCAGGTCATCCTCTTCTCCTCCCAGCGGCAGCGAGACGGCGGCCGAGAGACTCACCGACGACCTCCTCGTCGAGATACTCTCGCGCGTGCCCGGCAGGTCGCTCTGTCGCTTCAAGTGCGTCTCCAAGCACTGGCTCGGCCTCATCAACGACCGCACCTACCGCCGGAAGCTCCCCCGGACCCTGACCGGCTTCTTCTTCAGCGACACCACGGACGAGCAATTGGTACATCCAGTTCTTCCTTTCACCAATTTATCCGGGAGCCGCAGTCGCACCAGTCTCACCTTCCTGCCCAACGGCCGAAACGCCTTTCTTTTGGACTGCTGCAATGGCCTCCTTCTCTACGACGTATCTTCCCAACGTGGCAAGCGCCGTTACGTCGTGTGCAATCCTGCCACGGAGGAATGGACTGAGTTGCCACATTGCGACCATGCCGGCTGGGTGGGTATTGTGCGCTTAGGTTTTGATCCAGCCGTGTCCCCCCACTTCCATGTGTTTTTGTTGACGGACCAACTAAATGGATTTGGTCTCCCGGGTAGGGACGTCTGTTCATATGTCTATTCATCGGAAACCGGGAGGTGGGTTCATAAGGAGAAGAAATGGTACTGGGATATTGATCTCGTTCGTGTTCACTCAGCTGCATATCTTAATGGTTGTCTGCATTTTTTCGCCGAAGTCAATCACAATACCCTGTGTCTAGCTGCCGGCAAGGAGGCGAGAACAATGATACACTCTCATGTTCCTCCTCTGAATGATGGTTTTATGCAGCAGTCACAGGGCTGCTTGTATTATGCTGGTTTTGGAAGAGATGACAATGATGATCATGTAGTTCGACTACTAGTTTATGTTCTCGAAGACTATAATAGTAAAGAATGGATACTGAAGCATAGCATTGAAAGTTCACATCTGTTTGGAGGGCGAGATGATGTAGACGTTGAGGAGGACTTTTGCTGGATTGCAATTCATCCGGAATGTAACTTGATCTTCTTCACCTTGGGCTGGGATAGAACGTTCATGTGCTATGATATGGATCATCGGCAACCCAAAGTGATATGCAATCTTGAAAATGGCGCTCCACCATATCTGCCACATGTGCCGCTATATGAAGAGTTACAATCGTTGCACAGGTGATCTCAATTATTTGTACTATTGCCTATGGATCATCGGGTTTGGTACGTCTGCTGCATTTGGTTTGGTCTGTGATTGAATGTTCTGATGTTTTCTATGCTTTTAAGTTTGGAGCAATGGTGATTCGTTCTGGGGGCATTGTGGCTGGTTTCTCTCAGATGGCTTATTCAAATGTTCAATGTACTTTGTATTGTATGTACTTATTTGTTATACCAATGGTTCTGGACACCAGAGGATATGATACACTTTGGCTGATTACATTTGTCACTTCTTTTGGTGCTATTTACTTGTCTGATTCAAATAGGTTATGCTGTTAGCAAAACATCACAGCCACAATGCTGTTGTTTATCAAATAGGAAATATTGTGGATCATAACGTTCATCCTGTTGGTAGACAACTTTTAACACAAAACTGCTCCACAAAACTAGGAAGTCATCGTCTTTGTGTTTGTGGATTTTGTTCACGTAGGTAGGTTTAAAGAGTTTAAAGTAAGCGATGTCGCCACAGTGCACTTCCCATGTCAGTCTTACTATAATTGTCCACATACACTCCAGTCCAGCAACTCTGATTCATTAAATAAGAGAGGTAATTCAACTTACTGCTGTGGCGTTTGCGTACTGGGATGATGTTCATCTTCCAGGAGATTCTTGCTGAGAAGGTCATCATGGCAATTGATTGCCTTGAGCTGGCAAACCTTTGGAAAACTAGGACTTCGAACAATGCTGCAATCTTACCTATTCTTATGCTAATTTAGCAGCTTAGTAGGGTGTGCCAGCTGCTTGAATTTCGTCCTCACTCTGGCTGGAGTGGCCTGATGCCTTCATGCTTTTAAGTTTGGAGCAATGGTGCTCATTCTGTGGGGATTGTCGCTGATTTCTCTGAGACTAATTATTCAAAATCTGTGCCTCGTGTGTGAATTGCAATCCAGCCACAGGGAATTGCGTCATGCTGCTGGCCTTCGGCTAGGCCACCTGTCGGTTTGGACTTCAACCCAGAAGAATCAATGCATTGGTACCACGACATTGATGAGCGCTCTGAGGGGGGGGGGGGGGGGGGCAGAATGTCAGTGTGTCCGTCTCAAACCGGACAATGGCCGTTAGTCATACATTTATGTAGTTGCAGTGGACACGAACGGGGAAACATGGATGAAATCCGGTGTCTCTACTAGTTTGGTTGATGGTTTTACTTCGAGGACATAGGGTCGTGTTGGAGCTGGGAGTGCAGTGTTCGGCGGTTTGGTGGCACTCTTTCTAGGGCCATTGCATGGTCTGATGTTGGTTGCACCCCTTCGGGCCTAATCGTCAAACCTCTGCCGCGAGGAGCTGGCAGCATTCTACGCCGGAACTCCGTCTAATCCGTCCTGGCAAACGAACTTGAGACATGTTGAACCGGGGAAAACTGACTGGAAGAAAAAGCGCGAACATCCATCCGAGCGTTGCCCCGCGAGGACTAAACCATAACCTATCTACTAGCCAGAGCCGAGGCCACCAGGATTGCCGTCCCCGCCATCGACCGCCAGAGCGGCAGCCAAAATGGAGACATATCCATAGGCTTGCCGGGGTAGGCGAGGGAAAGAAGGTTTTGCCTTAATCGTCTTGTGAGACGAAAGAGAAAATTAAATTGTTCTTGTTCCATCGTCAACCCATTGTTATAGCTCATTTTATGGAATAATGCATTGTTGTTCAGGACTTCTATTCCCAGGTCACAAGCGATATTGAGAACAAGAAATTTTCCTTGGAATTATCAAGAGAATTTAGAAGGTTATCTTTTTTTCAGCTGTGTTAGGTCATTTTGCACTTGTCCATGTGTGACAAAAGAAGGCAACAAGCTGCTAATGCGGGCATGAGAAGGCCCTGAATGCGTCAGAGTGATGAATTGCCGAGAGAGCTTCATTGTTTAGCCCATTCGGCGACCAAGTGACGGCCATTGGCTAACGCAAGAAAACCGAAGTCCGGAGCCTAGTCGCAGTGCTTCAATACCCTTCTGCCTTATCGCTACGGCACCACCGCCGCCATGTCCATGTCTGCGGATTGCTCTCGCCCGCGGGAGTAAGTCTACTGTTGGAAATAATCCATACCTAGTCAAGTTACTCACGTACTAGTATGCTACAGTAGTTAATTAGGAGTACTAGTCGTCAACCCGTGCATCCGCACGGGCTAGTCATTTTGCAAATGTGTGGAGATATTAATAATATACTATATACATGGATGTTGACATATTTTAAATATAGAAAAATAAAAAATTCATAATATTTTTTTAGAAAAATAATACTACCGTGGAAGTACACTATATCACATATTCATTAGTCATGTTAGAGGAATTTTTTTTGCAAAAGTAGCTAGCATTAATATATTGATCCGATTTTAAGTGAACTGTTGCACTCTCCAATGTGTTGCAAGAGCCTTATCTTAGTCATCACTGTTTTACTTAACCTTATTAGGTACAATAAAATGGAAAATATAAATAGTAGAGAATCGACAAATAGTATGTAGGGCATGAATTTCAAATATGCAAATCAAAACGAACATAATACATTAGGAGCCATTGGATCATATATGACTTCAATGAAACAATCGACCTATTATAAAAATCAAGCAATAACTTGAAACATTTCATCACATGATTTTATAACATACACCCCGTTTATTGTCCTTTTTGGCGGTACAAATGAGCAATGGAAACCTAAGTAACAGCAGTATCATCGCAATATCTTTACCAAACTTCGTCCATTATTAATTACAAATCACCTGGAAATGAGAATATCACATTAACTAAATTTGAAACTTTTATTTCATTTGTTTGAACTATTGAGGGTTGGAGGGTACCCTAATCCTCAGAAATTTAAACCCCTAATTGGACTCTCTAATGCAAACCTTCCTTTTTTGCCAATGTTTTCACTGCTACTTAGCACAGACCATCATAAGCTAAATACTTCAATTTTTATGCAGATGTATGATGAGCCGTGCTAGTAATTTCATGAAAAATGTGTATGTGAAAAGAACACCTGAAATTAGTAAAGCGATGCATGTTTACTCTAGTGCTCTGAAAGCTTATTAACCTGGCAGAATATGACCATGCTGCATTTGAGGGTGACCATAATGTTCTACTCTAGCAGTTTATTTCATTTATTGTTGTTTATTGTCCGTGCCCGTGACTGGAAGATACGTCAAGATTGGCTTCATTGCACCCACTGTTTTAAATAGCCCGCTATAGCACGCTATAGCGTTTACAAAGCGTCTTGCCCTAAGAGATTTTTGTCCAAACAAATGAACAAACATTTTAAATAGCGCGATATAGCTCCTCTATAGCACGCTATAGCATTTGGAAGAGGTCCGCCGCTAAGATGCTTAGCGCGCTATTTAAAACTATGATTGCACCTAATTTAATCGTGTTGACGCAGGTAAGCAATGCGCTGTTCACCACAATAAGAAAATTACTAGGTTATTCCAGATGTTCATTTCTTTAACATATCAAGTATAGCAGATATAAGCAAAAGGTTCTGTAGAAAAGCAAAGCAGACATTAGTTTATACCAACATACTTCTATGCACCTATAGCATTCAGATCTCCATAGTCGATACAACCTGATGATTTTAATGCATTTAAACTATATTTTAAGAATACATTATGTAATTATACTTGCTAGAAACTTATGAAATTCAACTATTTTGACAGGTTATTATCAAGGAAAAGATTGACAAAATGTACCGACAGAAAACCAATCATCTATGATAAAAAAAATTTAAAGGGCTATTTGTGGAAACGAAATGTAAAAAAGCAGCATTAGCAATGCATCAAAATTACAAACCATCTTATAACAAAATAGTACACCACAAAACTTATGGCCAGAATAATCGAGAAAAACGTATATCTATAGTGATCTTCCAGTGCACCCAAGACTGAAATAAAATAGAAGCTAAAGGAACAAATTTAATTAGGAGCACATAGCTAAATATACTTCAGTTTTGTAATCCAAAAAGATAAATTTATCTAAATGACAAAAAAAGATAAATCTTTGCAAGTACAAAAATAGCAACTTAATAGCGCACCAGATAATAATCCAAGCAAACTTGTAGGTATAGCCGAACATGCTAGCATTGGCATCAGATCAATGGATTGGGCAGCGTGTTTCTCCGCCCAGCAAATAGACATTGCCAAGCACTCCTATATGTTCAGGTCCTCAACGTGAGAATCTTTAAAGGTGATTTCCTTACTTTGTTGGGATAGCATTGGCATCAGATCAATGGATTGGGCAGCGTGTTTCTCCGCCCAGCAAATAGACATTGCCAAGCACTCCTATATGTTCAGGTCCTCAACGTGAGAATCTTTAAAGGTGATTTCCTTACTTTGTTGGGATAGTACAATGGTATCATAACCAAGCTAGGGAGATTTTATATTTAACCTACATATGATAATATATTGTACTGTAAGTTAGAGTCACATCCGATTTATTTGAAAAGCTTATTAAGGAGGTAATAGTAATTAATGCAACAACTGCAAATAGAAATTGTTTCTCAGTGTTCCTCCTGACTTATGAACATGTATTTATATGTTTGCATCATCAAAAACCCAGTGGAGCTTAGCACATCATTTTTTCCAAGTGAACGTAAATGTGAGAGCATATATTTGACTCTGGAAGGCTACTGCTCCATGCTCGGTGGCATATATTAATTTAGTGCTACCATTGGTGTCGCTTCCAAGTATGATTTGGCGAGTCAACATGGGGGTCGTCTTTCTATAGGACCTGTGTAATCCTTGCCATGCCATCTGGTTAAGTTTTAGCACCCCCGTGTCAATTCTCCATATTCTTGTGTATAACGTTATTGGATGAGCTGTGAAGACCGGTCCAGTTCATCTGCATAACTGACGTTAAAGCAAGTAAAAGGCAAGAAAATATAAAGAACCGGAGCAATAGTCAATATTTTGGGACGGAGGGAGTACTTTATTTAAATAGATTATGTCAAAACTAAACTGGAGAAGTAAAATCCTTTATAATCTTAAGAATACATACAATGAATCAAAATCTAAATTCATCATTGATGCCAATTAATTATCATCTAACTGTCAATTAAGTGAATAGTAAATCTAATGAAGATATTTTTTCAAGGTTTTCATATATACTAAGGATGAATGCACGGTACATACCTATTGGACGTGAGGGAGAGGTTGAGATAACCAAAAGGAATAAATATGTGGGTCAACTTAGAAAACAAAACATAGCTTCACCTGCACTAGTGCAGAACCGGGCAATAGCACCGGTTCGTAAGGCCCTTTAGTGCCGGTTCCATAACCGGCACTAAAGTGTGGTCACTAAAGGCCCCCCCCCCTTTAGTACCAGTTCTGCACGAACCGGTGCTAAAGGGAAACCACGTGGCACGAGTCAGCTCCGGGGGCCTGGAGCCCTTTAGTACCGGTTGGTAACACCAACCGGTACTATAAGGTTTGGGGTTTTTTAGTTTTATGATTTCTTTTTCATTTAATTTTGTGTTTCCATTTTAATTACGAAAACAGACTTGTTGTTGTGACTTACTGTATCGAATTCGAAAGTCTTATCCAGCTTGATGCTAAATCGCTTACCATGAACAAGGAAATTTCTGTCGCACTGGCCGCGCTCGTCTTCACAGTATGCTAAATCGCTTACCATTTCCTATGTTCATATTAGGCGAAACATTAAACACTTACTAATTCTATTAATTCAACTACTTACTAATTCTATAAATTCAACTAAGCATTTACTAAAAATAAACTAGTTATATTAATTCAGTTAGTTCAACTAAGCATTTAGTAAAAATAAATTAGTTATATTAATTCAATTAGTTCAACTAAGCATTTACTAAAAATAATATAGTTCTATATATTAATTCAACTAGTTCAACTAAGCATTTACTAAAATTAAACTAGTTCAAATATATATCTAACTATAATATTTTAATTAGATAATCAAATCTCAGATACAACAATTTTCTTACTAAAAATAAACTAGTTATATTAATTATTCAACTAGTTCAAATCTCATATACCTAAATAAACTAGTTCGACAATTTTTTTACTAAAAATAAACTAGTTATATTAATTATTCAACTAGTTCAAATCTCACATACCTAGCTAATTAATATCTAATTAAATTTTCTAAAAAACAGAAAACAGAAAACAGAAAATAAGTAAAAAATGTGTGTGTGTGTGTGTGTATGTGTGTAGTGTGTGTATATGTGTGTATGTGTGTGTACGTCGCCCCGTACGCCGCCGCCCCGTACGTACGAGCGGGGGCGCCGGCGTACGGGGCGAGGGCGGCGGCATACGGGGCGGGGGCGCCGGTGCGCGGGTGCGAGAGACGACGTACGGGACCGCGGCGACGACGACGGACGGCGGCGGCGTTCGAGGCGGTGGTGCGAGACGACGACGACGACGGGCGGCGGCGGGGACAGCGACGACGACGGCGGACGACGGGCGACGGGCGGCGACGACGGGATCGAGCGGCGCGCGGCGATGTCGAGAGGTTGGAGACAAAAGTGCGGAGATATAACTGAAATTTTCGTAAGTGCTATATATATAGGATGGGCCTTTAGTACCGGTTGGAGCCACCAACCGGTACTAAAGGCCAACTTTGGCCAGGCCAAGAGGCGGGAAGAGCAGGCCTTTAGTATCGGTTGGTGGCTCCAACCGGTACTAAAGGGTGATCTGTAGTACCGGTTGGAGCCACCAACCGGTAATAAAGGCCTCGCGCTGCCACCCCAAAGTTTAGTCCCACCTCGCCGGGCGAAGGGCAGCCGCACTGGTTTATAAACCCAGCCGCGGCTACCTCTTTGAACTCCTCTATATAGCAGGCTTGTGGGCCTAAATTCTGCGCGCTGCCCTGTGAGTCTGTTGGGCCTTTAAGGCCTGTAATTGCACGCCCGTGGCCTAGCAGGCCCACAGGGCAGCGCCCCAATTTTTTTATATTTTTTTCTTTTCTGCTTTATTTTCTTCTATTTATTTCTGCGTAGTTTTTTGTATAGTTTTTCTTTATGTTATATTTATTTTCTTCTATTTATTTCTGAGTAGTTTTTCATCTAGTTTGCCAAAATTCAACATTTTCAGAGTTCATTTTGTAGTGATTTTCAATTTCACAGTCATTTTATATATTTTTTTTCTTTTCAGCTATAGTTTTTTTTCCTATTATTTTTTCTTTTCTGCAAAACTTGATGGTCAAAGTCTGGAGTTATAACCAAAGTTTAAAAAAAAAAGAAATGCCGACGTGCAATTAGTTTTTGACATAACAGAAGAAGTCCGGAGTTGTAATAAGTTATTAAAAATAAAAAAGAGGTGCAATGCTCGTTAATTTGCTTCAAGCCTTTCGGAATAGTGTAAACTGCACTGCGCATAGCTCCGTGCAGGCTACCATATTCCTGAAGGCTTCAAGCTAAGCAACGTGAGCATTGAGCCTCTTCTTCATCGTCTCTGCACTCAGGGCTTATAAACCGCTCCTAGTCCCTCTCTCTTCGCGAGGTGGGACTAAAAAACAGCTTACTAAGAAACTGTAGTACTAGTTCATCCATGAATCGGTACTAAAGGTGCTCGTGCGGCCCCAGCTATCCTTACCTGACACAACCTCATTAGTACCAGTTCATGGCACGAACCGGTGCTAAAGGTTCGCCACGAACCGGTACTAAACAGCTCCTCCCGCCTAGCAGTTGGTGCATACTGAACGCAAAAAATATAAGAGCATTTAGATCATGATCTTATATTTCTTTACAGTCTAAATTGCCAATATGATCTTATAACATCAAAAATACTTTGATCATCAATGATCTTTGTGTGTACAATCTGAATTGTCAATATGAGTCATCAACGATTTATAAACCGATGAAGACTCATATTGCGGCCACAAATTCTATACATAGAGTTCAATGAAGACCAAGTGCTTTTGATAGTTTGAGAAATAACATATTTAAGGTGGTAAAAGGCTTGTTAGGGGAGCGATGTGGGACTAAAAACAGCTTGCCATAACCTCATTAGTACCGGTTCGTGGTACGAACCGGCACTAAATGGTGATGGTGGGGCCATATCCTGACCGCAGGCTGACACAGCCTCTTTAGTATCGGTTTGTGGCATGAACCGGTACTAAAGGTTCGCCACGAACCGGTGCTATTGATCGCCGCCACGAACTGGCACTAATGTACACATTAGTGCCGGCTGAAATTCAAATCGGCACTATTGTGCTTCACATTTGACCTTTTTTCTACTAGTGCTGGTTGCCCTATGCATTTGGTGCCGAGGGCCGAGGCTCCTTTTCCTTTACACAAGAATCAATCCACCTGGCTTCCTTTTCAGCCGGCGTACATGTACAGGTGGACGTTGCTGCTCACTAATTACAGCATCGCCCATCAACTGATTCTTGGATCGAGCCTTTCTAAATACATGTGCACGTTCTGCGGCCGGCAAATAATCGCAGGGCAAGCTTGTTCCTCGTCAGAGAGTAATACGCAAGAGCAACAATATATGCTTGGAGTCAGCTACATGCCTGCACCAAACTGTTTCCATTAGTTGGGGACTGAGACATGTACAGTTGGGCGCTGCAATGGTTAATCCCCATGGCATGGAGTAGGGAGGCTGAAGCTCCTCTGCCTTGATGTATGCATGAGTGGATCCTGATGAGCGAGTATTCTAGGAAACTAACAGGTAATCAGCGACCTGATGTAAAGCAACCAATGTGATACAAATGCAATTTTGTTAGCCAGTACATGAAAGACAGTTCCACATTAGTAATGAAAACGCTATGTACTAAAAAGGATTACATGCCCAAAGGACATAATAGTGTATATATCCTACTATTACTTCATATGCTTCAACAAATTCCTGAGGAAAACTCTGCTATAGGAATTCAAGTGTTGGCACTTTAACAATTCAACGAACAGTTGAGTGCATTACCAAACAGAAAACATAATTGGATCCCTACGTGCATAAGAAAGGACCGGAAGAGTGAAAACAGATTGTTGGCTGGAACAGTACCTCAATATCAGGTTGATCTCGTATTCGTCTAAATCGTCGATGGGCATGCCCATGTCCAACCGCCTGCAGTATATGTGTGTGGTGCGTGTCTCACCATGTAGCTGGTCCTATGCTTGAACGATTCATGTCATCTTCCTCTGCCGCCATGATGTTTCAGCACCGCCCCCTGATGGCATCTCTTTCATGTTCCTAAGCAACCTCCACTTTCTCTATGAAGTGGCGGCTGTGTGCTGCCACGATGAATGCACGGTGGTGAGGAGATAAAAGAAAGCGTCCTTGCATCTAGCAAATGGGAGTCATGCGCCCCCATGAGAAATTTCCGGCGGCGAGAGAAAAATAGGTCGGTCTCGCAGAAAGATAAAAAGTAGGTGGAAGTCACGAGAACCAAAGTCGGCCATAGTTTTCTTGAGGGTGATATATAGGCATGGTCATCATTTAGATGAGACCATAAATCCTTTTTTTTCTCTTGGAGGAGAGGGTGGCTGGGTGCTAGGGAAGATCGAGAGGCATGGGTTAGCGACGATAAGCTGAACTGGCGTCGAGGAGATCGGAGGTACTCCCTCCGTTCGGAATTACTCGTCCAAGAAGTGAATGTATCTAGATGTATTTTAGTTGTAGATACATTCATTTTTGTGACAAGTAATTCCGAACGGAGGGAGTAACACGGAGGGAATCGTCTTGGGTTCCTCTTTTTTTCCAACAAAACGAACTTGGATCCTATTTTTTTACGAAGGATTAAGGTGGCTCTTTGAAAAGAACTTTGGCAGAGGTCGTTAGCTATTTTTTCCCTCAAAACAATCACGAGAGAGAGATGCTTACGTGACAGTTGTTTTTTCATGTGGGAGATTGAGAAATTTAGGTCGTGAGGGACGTGACTTTTTTTTCAGCCCAAAATCATAGGCGAGTGATGGGCGCCGGTGCGCCCGCCGAAATTTCGGCCGGTCGCACCGGGTACGTATCATTAGCTCGTAAATAGCCGCACGATGCCTACGTTTCACAACTGATTTCGCTAGTTAAAAGAAGAAACCGTGTCGCATATTTCATCCCGAGCAATTCTTGTTATCCGCCACATGTGAACCAGCTTACCGGCCGCCCACGTTGCCGCCGGCCGCCGGCCTCGTCGTTGCCGGCCACCGCCCTCGACCGCCCCCGTATCCCTGGACGTCCTCCCAGCCGCGGGCCGCCGGCTCCTCTCCAGTGTCTCGTCGCTTGTTCCCAGCGTAGCCCGCACCCGGTTGCAGCATCCCCGATTCATCGTGGTTCTCGTCGGCTCCGCCGCATGAAGCTCCTGCCGATGAAGGTCGCAGCTTCCACAAAGGAGGGCCGCCATTGCATCAATGGTGAGGTGCCAGTTTCAACTTTTTGTCGCCGGGTTGAAACTTTTAAAAAATAGGGTTGAAGCTTTTCATGTCAACAATTGCAACTTTTCAAAAAACTAACCTCGCCAGTAGTAGCGAAAGCAAACAGTGGTAGATGGCGGTTGCAGCAAAAAATCGTCCTCGCTGGAAGTAGCAAATTGTCTCGCCGGTAGTAGCAAAATTAGACGGCGGTTGCAACAAAAACTGGTCATCGCCCAGTCGCGGGGCGCGGTATGGCCAATTGGTTGTAGCAAAAAAAATGTGGTTGTAGCAAAAAAGATGACGGTGGTAGTAAATCATCTCGTTGTCGTCACTGGGTGCAGCTCCCTCATGATGAATGTATCAAAATTGCTCACCGGTGGTAGCAAAAACTGAGGACGGTTGCAACAAAAAAAATGAACCGCCATAGTAGGTCGCAACTCTGCCATGATGGATGTAGCAAATCTGTCGCCGGTAGTAGCAAAATTCAATGACGGTTGCAGCTTCTGGCTCAACTTGTTGCGGCTTTCAGAGGTAGCGGATTCCATGGCGGTGTAGCGCGTCCGCGTTGTAGCAGGATGTGATGCCGGTTGTTTCCCGGAGCAGCGTCGCCACGTCTTCGCCGACACGGGTGGTAGCTTTCTTTTTTTGCTGCATCAGCTCCACAGCAACGCTCACATCAGCGGCGCTCGCGCCAATGGTATGTCTTCTTGAAGCACGGCCGTGTAGGGGAGGTCAGCCTGTGGTAGCCTTACCGGAGCTAGGATGCGTCAATGTGTGCGAGAGGTTGTGCAGGCGGAAGAGCAACAGATGAAAAAAGAGGAAGAAAAGACGATGCAGGCAATACGATTTCTGTGGACGAAGAGGCTCTGGGGATAAAGATGTGCGTGGGGACCCATGTCCATGTGGAGCGCGTGCAGTGGACCGGCGCAAAGTTCCGCCGGCGCACCAGTCGTAAATGTTTCCCATCGTCAATTCTGTTTGGTACTCTGCTGCTTTTCCCATCGGCGCTACTCTGCGCCGGTGCGCCTGCCGAGTCGCCCCGCCGGTCGTAGCACATCTGTTGGATTCGTCCCAGTTGTAACCATTGAATCAGTATCCTTTTTGTTGTTAGGGCATGCAAAGCTGAAAGCACTGAACTCAAGCAAAACTGAACGCGCTAAACGCAAGCAACCCATCATCTGCTAGCGTCAAATGCGTCACCTTTGCCATGCGCTGCACCATTGCTCGTCGACTCGCTACGCCTAGCTCTCGTGAATGTCGCGTCCGTCGACACAGCTCGTCGTGGCTGCCATGCATCGCCGTCGCACCTTGCTGCTGCCGCCTCGCGGCACCCAGCCATCCGCCCGCACAAAAGGCGCTGTCATCGATTCGCGACGCCCCAGTTCTCGTGAATGCCCCATCCACCATCACAGCTTGCCGTCATCACCCTGCATTACCGTCGCAACTTATCCTCGTCGCTCGCCATTGTTGGTTTGTCGTCTCCTATTTGAAGCTTTTTCAGTTGCCGGATGTAACATTCTCAGGTGCTGGTTGCAGCTTTTCGCGGTTGAGCAGCAGCCGCTGCCAGCTTCCTCGTCTCCTGTTGAAGCTTTTCCAGATGGCAGATGTAGCTTTTTAGAATGCCGGTTGTAGCATTTGGAGATGCCGGTTGCAACTTCTTCACGCGTTGGTCAGCCGCCCTGCTCTCTGGTTCCAGCAAAAAAAACGTTGGTCGTAGCATTTGTGATGCTGGTTGCAGCTCCGTTGAACACCGGTTGCAACCCTCATTTTCTCCGCATCCAGCAAAAAAGAGTGATGGACGTAGCAATTGGCGTTGCTGGTTGCAGCTTTGCCTCGTGTCGGTCGCAATTTCATCATAGTTGGTTGTAGCAAAACAGTGCGACGCGTCGCACCTTGCAGCTTCACCGGCCACGGATGCAACTCCGACCAATGACGTAGCTTCGCCAGCCACGGCCATGTTTTAGAGATTAAAGAAGGAAATCATCACATCAATAGATTGGTAGGAGGGAGAGGATAAGAGGTGGATTCATGGAGTTTGAACGGAAGGAGCACTCCACCCGTGTGGAGTAGAAGACGAGGGATGGTGATTTTGTTGAGAGGAATAAAAGAAAAGGATAAGCACGTGTGTGGTCAAAGAGAGGACAAGTGGGCTTATACATGGGCTGAAATAAAAACGCGTCCAGGGCTAGCTTGCCGAACCCACCTGGATCTAACGAGCAGCCAGCGACCGGCCGAAACGCTAGCCGGTCGACCGGCTTCAATCGTTTCCCAAAATCATATGGTAGATTGTATCGTAATCTCTAGCATCCAACAACCTGGGAGGGTTTAGAAGTAAATAGGAGAGAACGCAGATTTTCCATCTTTTTGTCTTTTTGAGGAAACGTGGAGAGTCCAAGGTGAGTACGACTACCACAACAATCTCGTGACCAACCCAAAAATCAGTTTTTTTCTCATGAACCCAGGAAAAATTCGAAAGATCTAGACCGTAATAATTAGGTCCCACAAGATTAACGGCTCTTAATTACTGATTAACGTGGAATTTTTAGGAAGTCTGTAATTAGTATAGGTATAGGTATAGGTATAGGTATAGATAGATAGATAATTAGATATGGATAGATAGATAGATAGATAGATATGGATATAGATAGATAGATAGATAGATAGATATAGCTATTCGGCGTGCCGTGTCCTGCTACCAAAAGTTGTAATCAGGTCTAGTTTGTTAGTAGCTTGTCTAGGTTATCTAGTCCGACCAGAACATGGAGTCCTTTGCCAAGTCACGTTGGGTCTGCTCCTAGGTGTGTATATAAAGCACACCAGGGCTGTTGTTTTCTATGTGTGTAGCCATCGCAAACTCCTTCCACTACTGGAATTTTCGTATACGCGGGGTGTCGGTGTCTTCACCCAGAGCCAAAACACGGGCACTCGGCAACGTAACGAACACCGTGAGCCGCACTCGGCAAAGGAAACAAATCGCCAAACACATGATAATGCCGACAGTATTGCTCGGCAAACAGGCTACACTCGGCAAAGACACTATTTGCCGAGGGCCATTTGGTCACACTCGCAAAGTTTTGCCACGTAGCACATTCGGCAGTGACTGACGGCACGGTCACGGTTGCAACTCTTTGCCGAGAGTGGCTCTCGGCAAAGATTTAATCACACCTCGCCTACCCACTAGCAAAAAGAGCTATTTAAATAGTTCAATAGTCCCACTAGTAGAAAAAGGGCCTTATGTTCAACTCTTTAGTCCCGGTTTGTAATAGAACTGTGACCATTAGTGCCGGTTCCAACGGCTAGGTGGGCGGCTCTGATTAGTACTGGTTCGTGGCGAACCTTTAGTACTGGTTCGTGCCACGAACCGGTACTACATAGGTGGTGGTAGGCTTGTGTCAGGCTGCGGTCCCACCATGACCTATAGTACCGGTTCATGCCATGAATCGGGACTAGAAGTTCACCTTTAGTCCCGGTTCATATAACCAACCGGGACTACAGATATCACTATATATAGTGCTTCTTCCAGCCCGAGCCGAAGCCCTCTGTTTTTCCCTCCTCTCTGTTTTCCCCCCTCTTGCTCGAGCTCCCACCTCCATTTTTGCCAAAATTTTCCAACATTTGAAGGCACCCATCCATCCAAGTGATCACAAAGGTTAGCAACTCTATCCTTTCATCTCTCATTGCTACATTAGCTCTTGCAATGCTCTATAAGTATAATGATTTGTGGGTTTTAGTTTGAGAGGAATTATATGTTGCAGTTTATTTGATTTATATGCAATTTGAGGTCAAAATAACTCTTAGTTTGCATATGTAGGTGTTGTTTACTTAGTGCCTTCCCATCTCCGTCCTAACCACCATCAATTGCCCGCACCGTCCCGTCACCGGCACCACCTTGTGGTGAGCCTCTGGTTCTTATCTTTATAATATAAGAAAAAAAATCATGTTTGTGTTATTCAGATATATAGTTACTTGTATAATTATCTTACCCGTACATTGTTTGTTATACATAGTGCCATGGTTTTGATATCCGTCCCCGTCGGCCCTCATCTGGGTTATGATTCGGATGTGGTATATTCTCTTTTATAACTATTTGTTGCATTTCGTGTTTATGACAAATTATGCTCATCAAGTTGACATAGATATTTTTATCTAGGAGGTATGTGAACCGGAAATTCCAACCGACCCTATTTTCGAGAGGTTAAATTCAGTTGAAAAAGAAAACGAGTATTTGAAGGAAAAATTGAAAAGAATTGAGGGGGAGAAGATGGAATTGGAGTTGCATGTTGCCGATGTCGTCGATGATCACAAGATCAAGATGGAGAAAATACGCTTGAAGATTAGAAAGATTAAAAAATATGCCATTGATAGTGAGGCTTGCTATCTATATGCTGTTGGACCAATTGTTACCTTAGTTGCGATCTTGATCGCATTTGTTGTTGCATTTAAATGCTTTAGCTAGAGAGTTATTTGTATGTTGTTTTATGAGAATAAGTGTTGTATGAACTTTATGTATGAACTTGTATTAATTTGGTCTATTCGGTGATGTGTAAATGAAGATGAGACGGCAATGGATATACGATGACCGATGCTCTCCCTAGTTTATTAATGGCGTGCATATGCTTGCGGCTGAGGCAAACAAGCGGACGGGTGGTTTTATGCCTTGTCCATGTGCTAACTATAAGAATGATCTGAATTACTCTAAGTCAAGAACCATTCACGGCCACCTGTTTGAGTCTGATTTCATGCCCAACTATAATGTTTGGACCAAGCACGGAGAAAGAGGGGTTATGATGGAGGACAATGAAGAAGAAGAGGACGACGACAACTATCCTGACCATGGGTTCCCTGAATACAATGGTACAACAATGGGGGAAGAAGCTGAAGAAGAGGCATCAGATGAGCCCGCTGATGATCTAGGTCGGGCCATTGCCGATGCAAAGAGAAACTGCGCAAGTGAAAAGAAGAAAAAGAAGTTGCAGCGCATGTTAGAGGATCACAAGAAATTGTTGTACCCGCATTGCGAAGCTGACAAGAAAAAGTTGGGCACCACACTGGAATTGCTGCAATGGAAGGCAGAGAATGATGTATCTGACAAGGGGTTTGGAAAGTTGCTGATAATGTTAAAGAAGATGCTTCCAAAGGACAACAAATAATGCGAGGTGGCTGCATTGCTTTGTCTAGTAGATTCACGCCTTCCAATACAAACTGATGTACTATCCTTTGAGCATGGTTGATAATATAGCCAGTTGTTGTGGTTGATAATATAGCCAGTTGTTGGATATAACTAGTTGCCATGTCATCTATATCCAATGTAATAGGTAACACGTATAATACTTGGCTTTAAAAAAGTACTACTTCGTCAACACATGGCCCATCTTTCACTTTCACAAACCTTCTCGGAGTTTATGCGACAGCCCGCTTCTCTTTTCTCTCTTCCAACTGAACAACAATATAATATTTACATCCTTACAGTCTGATTACGTCATCTTATTATACTTGCTCTTACATTGTTGTAGACCTATTGTTATAGCTTGTCTCTTGGCATCAACATGAATGTTCATGCAAGATTGAAAAGAAGAAAATTTCCTTGATTATCAAAAAAAGCTAAAAGAAGTCCTTTGAACACTCAGTGCTTCAGCCACACGAGCACCGGAGTTTTGTTTTCCTTAGCGAAACACTAATGGCCCATCCCGCAACCCACTGATGGCCCAAACCCTAACGGAAGAAAACCGAAGTCCCTTGCATGTGGCCATATGTTTGAATCTCCTTGCTCCTGGCTTGAGGATCGACGAAACCACCGACCATCTTGCGCTGCCATGTTCGTTCCGTCGGATCGCTCCCATTTCCACTCATGAAGGTTGTGTCTCAACTCCTCAACGTGTGTCCGGTAGGCAGTGCAGCAACATCCGTCCACCATCGCAAACTCCTTCACCGATACCCTGACCCCCTCTCCATCTTCTTTCGTTGCAGGTCTTCCTGTCCTCCCCACGACGGCATGGCGGCCGAGTGGCTCGCCGAAGATCTTCTTGTCGAGATCCTCTCACGTGTCTCGACAAGGTCTCTATGCTGCTTCAAGTGCGTCTCCGACCATTGGCTCAGCCTCATCCACCACCCCGATCACCCACAGGAAGCTCCCTCAAACCCTAGCCAGATTCTTCTACACTAGGAGTGACAACGGGCAGTTGCCTCTGGAAACACAAGTCCGCTTCGCCGGTGTCTCTGGGAAATGCTGTCCTCCAGTCGACACCTCTTTCACCTTCCTTTGCAGCCACCGACGCGTCGATCTACTCGGTTACTGCAATGGCCTCCTCCTCTGTCGCTGGTACTACGTCTCTGCTCCGGATGATGAGTTCTGCTATATTGTGTGTAATCCTGCCAGGGAGGAGTGGGTCAAGTTGTCGGACATCAGTCAAGCTGACAATGTGCGAGCACTACATTTGGGTTTCCATCTGGCTGTGTCTGCCCACTTCTATGTGTTTGCGTTGCTGGAGGATGTCCATTTTATCTTCTACCTTGCCAAAGTGGAAGTGTATTCACCGGAAACCAGAAAGATGGGTTTACAAGGAAATTGGATGGTACAAAAGAATTAAGCTTCCTGCTTGGCAGTCTGATGCTGTCTTCCTCAACGGCTGCTCGCATTTTTATGACTCTGGCAAATGTTCACCGTTTATATACGTGTGGTGGACACGGAGGAAAAATCATGGCCGAACCTTGGTATCCCTGGTAAGCTGTATGGTGGTTTTATTCGGCAGTCACAGTGCCGTTTGCATTATGCCAATTTTAAGAAAGATCACCATGGTGAGGTGGTTCAACTAGTGGTCTATGTTCTCGATGACTATGACAACAAAGAACGGATATTGAAGCATAGTGTTGAAGCTTCAGATATATCTGGAGCGACAAATGTTACTGATTCTGATCGGTTTACAATTCATTCAGTTATTCCCGTTGGATTGCGATTCATCCGCAATGTAACTTGATCTTCTTCACCATGGGGTCAGCTTCCACATTAATGTGCTATAATATGGACCTTCGGCAAGTCAAAGTGATTGGCAATCATGATGGCTATCCACGTGTACTATATGTGCCATTGTATGTATTTCTGCTTGGATTTGGTTCTAGTTTTCTTGGCTGATGTATGCATGCTTTTTGTTGGGAAACGCAGTAGAAAACAAAAAAAAAATCGCACCTACGATCACCAACATCAATATGAAGATGCATCAATGATCAATGTGTGTCATGCAACATAAACTCGTATCTTCCATTTTAAGTTGGGGAAAATCATAAGCATCTTATTGACAAAGAACTAGCCAATGATTGCTTGTCTTTTACTCGCATATGTCTGAAATAGTTTACCTTTGCTCTTATATATGTCTTAGTTGATCATGAAACACTTTGGATGAATATGGTGTCACTTCTGTTGATGCTAATTACTTTTGTTGCATGTTTTGAATAGAAAATGTCATTAGCAGAACATCAATAATCTGTGATTGGATTATAATTTTGATTCTTTTGCTAGACAAGTTCGTTACTCTAAAACTGAAGACATCCAGTTTGCCGGTGACTTTTGTTGAGATGGGCATTTGAACAAGGTCTGGAAGAAGAAATGTCATGTCCCTTTTCATGGTAGTTTCACTTATTTCCTGTCAAAGAAAAAGTGTTAATTCTAGTTGTATGGTCAGCATTTTTTGCAACATGCACCCCACTATCCCAATGCAAATATGTAGTGTTGACTTTGGACGCCCTGTAACACAAACAACAAGTGGCTGTTGCTGTATTTTTTTTTTTAAATAACAAGTGTTTGTTCTACTTCTACCATGTCTGCTTATATGTTTTCAGATACAAGTAAATGAACCACGAACAAGAGTGAAAGACGGCACCACCTGTAAATAGCATACCTTGGAAAAAAAATTATCTTCCGGTTTCTCTCCCGTTTTGTAAACGTGTTTGTCTCCCATTTTTCACACAGGGCAAGGATATCAGCCTCGCGCCTCCAAGACAAACTGAAACCAACCCTGCCATTTGTCATTTGCTCCCTTCTCTGTATCAGGGACAGCGCCAGTGTTTATGAAGAGATTGATCTGATTAGAAGGAAGGTTTGGCTGTAAGAAGACACTCTCTGGAGTCTAGACATGTAGAATTTTTGTTTTCCGAACAGAAAGTGCTCCAGACGACTAAAAGAGTGTCGTTCACTTTCCGAAGTACTTCAGTCAGTACGTACAGCGTTTCATCGTCATTTCTGAAACAAAAAGTACAGAATGAAACCTGCACCTTTGTCGTGCCCCTCTCATTTGCTTGCCTCACGGTGTCGTAGACGGCGCTGTTGTTCAGGAGGAACGAGATTGTTTCTCCCTTTGTTGTTCGCGGTTTAAAAGTGGATGGATGTAGGAGGGCACTCTTGTGCACATAAGGATGTTCATAAATCTATGGGAGCTCAAAATATCAGTAATAAGCTTGGGTTCGCTCGCTTCTGACCATACATATGAATTGTGGCAGCCGGCTAGCAAGGAATCTATGGGCCAAAACCCACTTCTTTTCAGTTTCTGAATCTACAAACCTAGAACCAGCTGAGGAATCTGAAAAGAACTAGCCATATGTTGTGGAAGGCGCTGGTCGCTGATGACCTGGTTAATTAGGCCAGCACAACTACCATCTCCCTACATGAAATAACACATCCACAAGCAAAGAAAAAACCTCTTTCTGTATCCTTCTCTCCTTCGCTAGATTCAGACAGAAGAGAGAGGGCTGTCGCCCAGGGAGATATTAGTACAATGCTGCCGTGAGGTTTAGCCCAATATATTTGTGTATATTCCTACTTTTATGTTTTTTGGGGTTGATTTTTTAAAGGGGTCTAGTGGAAATGTGACATGTACGGTTTAGCCCAATATTACCAATGACGGCCCATTAGCCATCCCTGTCGCTGTACGTTTAAATCCCCTCCCCCGCCCCCTAGGTTTCATCGCCCCGCTGCTCCGCGTTTGACGGCGCTGCCGCCGCCGCCATGTCCACACCGGTGGATCGAGCTCGCCCGTGGGAGGATGGACGCAAATCAACTCGGATCAGGTACGCAGAGCAGACATCGCCATGAATCGTCGCGACCTTCCTCTCCCTTCTTCACCCAATCCCCTGAGACCTCTTCTCCATCTCTGTGTGCAGGTCATCCTCTTCTCCTCCCAGCGGCAGCGAGACGGCGGCCGAGAGACTCACCGACGACCTCCTCGTCGAGATACTCTCGCGCGTGCCCGGCAGGTCGCTCTGTCGCTTCAAGTGCGTCTCCAAGCACTGGCTCGGCCTCATCAACGACCGCACCTACCGCCGGAAGCTCCCCCGGACCCTGACCGGCTTCTTCTTCAGCGACACCACGGACGAGCAATTGGTACATCCAGTTCTTCCTTTCACCAATTTATCCGGGAGCCGCAGTCGCACCAGTCTCACCTTCCTGCCCAACGGCCGAAACGCCTTTCTTTTGGACTGCTGCAATGGCCTCCTTCTCTACGACGTATCTTCCCAACGTGGCAAGCGCCGTTACGTCGTGTGCAATCCTGCCACGGAGGAATGGACTGAGTTGCCACATTGCGACCATGCCGGCTGGGTGGGTATTGTGCGCTTAGGTTTTGATCCAGCCGTGTCCCCCCACTTCCATGTGTTTTTGTTGACGGACCAACTAAATGGATTTGGTCTCCCGGGTAGGGACGTCTGTTCATATGTCTATTCATCGGAAACCGGGAGGTGGGTTCATAAGGAGAAGAAATGGTACTGGGATATTGATCTCGTTCGTGTTCACTCAGCTGCATATCTTAATGGTTGTCTGCATTTTTTCGCCGAAGTCAATCACAATACCCTGTGTCTAGCTGCCGGCAAGGAGGCGAGAACAATGATACACTCTCATGTTCCTCCTCTGAATGATGGTTTTATGCAGCAGTCACAGGGCTGCTTGTATTATGCTGGTTTTGGAAGAGATGACAATGATGATCATGTAGTTCGACTACTAGTTTATGTTCTCGAAGACTATAATAGTAAAGAATGGATACTGAAGCATAGCATTGAAAGTTCACATCTGTTTGGAGGGCGAGATGATGTAGACGTTGAGGAGGACTTTTGCTGGATTGCAATTCATCCGGAATGTAACTTGATCTTCTTCACCTTGGGCTGGGATAGAACGTTCATGTGCTATGATATGGATCATCGGCAACCCAAAGTGATATGCAATCTTGAAAATGGCGCTCCACCATATCTGCCACATGTGCCGCTATATGAAGAGTTACAATCGTTGCACAGGTGATCTCAATTATTTGTACTATTGCCTATGGATCATCGGGTTTGGTACGTCTGCTGCATTTGGTTTGGTCTGTGATTGAATGTTCTGATGTTTTCTATGCTTTTAAGTTTGGAGCAATGGTGATTCGTTCTGGGGGCATTGTGGCTGGTTTCTCTCAGATGGCTTATTCAAATGTTCAATGTACTTTGTATTGTATGTACTTATTTGTTATACCAATGGTTCTGGACACCAGAGGATATGATACACTTTGGCTGATTACATTTGTCACTTCTTTTGGTGCTATTTACTTGTCTGATTCAAATAGGTTATGCTGTTAGCAAAACATCACAGCCACAATGCTGTTGTTTATCAAATAGGAAATATTGTGGATCATAACGTTCATCCTGTTGGTAGACAACTTTTAACACAAAACTGCTCCACAAAACTAGGAAGTCATCGTCTTTGTGTTTGTGGATTTTGTTCACGTAGGTAGGTTTAAAGAGTTTAAAGTAAGCGATGTCGCCACAGTGCACTTCCCATGTCAGTCTTACTATAATTGTCCACATACACTCCAGTCCAGCAACTCTGATTCATTAAATAAGAGAGGTAATTCAACTTACTGCTGTGGCGTTTGCGTACTGGGATGATGTTCATCTTCCAGGAGATTCTTGCTGAGAAGGTCATCATGGCAATTGATTGCCTTGAGCTGGCAAACCTTTGGAAAACTAGGACTTCGAACAATGCTGCAATCTTACCTATTCTTATGCTAATTTAGCAGCTTAGTAGGGTGTGCCAGCTGCTTGAATTTCGTCCTCACTCTGGCTGGAGTGGCCTGATGCCTTCATGCTTTTAAGTTTGGAGCAATGGTGCTCATTCTGTGGGGATTGTCGCTGATTTCTCTGAGACTAATTATTCAAAATCTGTGCCTCGTGTGTGAATTGCAATCCAGCCACAGGGAATTGCGTCATGCTGCTGGCCTTCGGCTAGGCCACCTGTCGGTTTGGACTTCAACCCAGAAGAATCAATGCATTGGTACCACGACATTGATGAGCGCTCTGAGGGGGGGGGGGGGGGGGGCAGAATGTCAGTGTGTCCGTCTCAAACCGGACAATGGCCGTTAGTCATACATTTATGTAGTTGCAGTGGACACGAACGGGGAAACATGGATGAAATCCGGTGTCTCTACTAGTTTGGTTGATGGTTTTACTTCGAGGACATAGGGTCGTGTTGGAGCTGGGAGTGCAGTGTTCGGCGGTTTGGTGGCACTCTTTCTAGGGCCATTGCATGGTCTGATGTTGGTTGCACCCCTTCGGGCCTAATCGTCAAACCTCTGCCGCGAGGAGCTGGCAGCATTCTACGCCGGAACTCCGTCTAATCCGTCCTGGCAAACGAACTTGAGACATGTTGAACCGGGGAAAACTGACTGGAAGAAAAAGCGCGAACATCCATCCGAGCGTTGCCCCGCGAGGACTAAACCATAACCTATCTACTAGCCAGAGCCGAGGCCACCAGGATTGCCGTCCCCGCCATCGACCGCCAGAGCGGCAGCCAAAATGGAGACATATCCATAGGCTTGCCGGGGTAGGCGAGGGAAAGAAGGTTTTGCCTTAATCGTCTTGTGAGACGAAAGAGAAAATTAAATTGTTCTTGTTCCATCGTCAACCCATTGTTATAGCTCATTTTATGGAATAATGCATTGTTGTTCAGGACTTCTATTCCCAGGTCACAAGCGATATTGAGAACAAGAAATTTTCCTTGGAATTATCAAGAGAATTTAGAAGGTTATCTTTTTTTCAGCTGTGTTAGGTCATTTTGCACTTGTCCATGTGTGACAAAAGAAGGCAACAAGCTGCTAATGCGGGCATGAGAAGGCCCTGAATGCGTCAGAGTGATGAATTGCCGAGAGAGCTTCATTGTTTAGCCCATTCGGCGACCAAGTGACGGCCATTGGCTAACGCAAGAAAACCGAAGTCCGGAGCCTAGTCGCAGTGCTTCAATACCCTTCTGCCTTATCGCTACGGCACCACCGCCGCCATGTCCATGTCTGCGGATTGCTCTCGCCCGCGGGAGTAAGTCTACTGTTGGAAATAATCCATACCTAGTCAAGTTACTCACGTACTAGTATGCTACAGTAGTTAATTAGGAGTACTAGTCGTCAACCCGTGCATCCGCACGGGCTAGTCATTTTGCAAATGTGTGGAGATATTAATAATATACTATATACATGGATGTTGACATATTTTAAATATAGAAAAATAAAAAATTCATAATATTTTTTTAGAAAAATAATACTACCGTGGAAGTACACTATATCACATATTCATTAGTCATGTTAGAGGAATTTTTTTTTGCAAAAGTAGCTAGCATTAATATATTGATCCGATTTTAAGTGAACTGTTGCACTCTCCAATGTGTTGCAAGAGCCTTATCTTAGTCATCACTGTTTTACTTAACCTTATTAGGTACAATAAAATGGAAAATATAAATAGTAGAGAATCGACAAATAGTATGTAGGGCATGAATTTCAAATATGCAAATCAAAACGAACATAATACATTAGGAGCCATTGGATCATATATGACTTCAATGAAACAATCGACCTATTATAAAAATCAAGCAATAACTTGAAACATTTCATCACATGATTTTATAACATACACCCCGTTTATTGTCCTTTTTGGCGGTACAAATGAGCAATGGAAACCTAAGTAACAGCAGTATCATCGCAATATCTTTACCAAACTTCGTCCATTATTAATTACAAATCACCTGGAAATGAGAATATCACATTAACTAAATTTGAAACTTTTATTTCATTTGTTTGAACTATTGAGGGTTGGAGGGTACCCTAATCCTCAGAAATTTAAACCCCTAATTGGACTCTCTAATGCAAACCTTCCTTTTTTGCCAATGTTTTCACTGCTACTTAGCACAGACCATCATAAGCTAAATACTTCAATTTTTATGCAGATGTATGATGAGCCGTGCTAGTAATTTCATGAAAAATGTGTATGTGAAAAGAACACCTGAAATTAGTAAAGCGATGCATGTTTACTCTAGTGCTCTGAAAGCTTATTAACCTGGCAGAATATGACCATGCTGCATTTGAGGGTGACCATAATGTTCTACTCTAGCAGTTTATTTCATTTATTGTTGTTTATTGTCCGTGCCCGTGACTGGAAGATACGTCAAGATTGGCTTCATTGCACCCACTGTTTTAAATAGCCCGCTATAGCACGCTATAGCGTTTACAAAGCGTCTTGCCCTAAGAGATTTTTGTCCAAACAAATGAACAACATTTTAAATAGCGCGATATAGCTCCTCTATAGCACGCTATAGCATTTGGAAGAGGTCCGCCGCTAAGATGCTTAGCGCGCTATTTAAAACTATGATTGCACCTAATTTAATCGTGTTGACGCAGGTAAGCAATGCGCTGTTCACCACAATAAGAAAATTACTAGGTTATTCCAGATGTTCATTTCTTTAACATATCAAGTATAGCAGATATAAGCAAAAGGTTCTGTAGAAAAGCAAAGCAGACATTAGTTTATACCAACATACTTCTATGCACCTATAGCATTCAGATCTCCATAGTCGATACAACCTGATGATTTTAATGCATTTAAACTATATTTTAAGAATACATTATGTAATTATACTTGCTAGAAACTTATGAAATTCAACTATTTTGACAGGTTATTATCAAGGAAAAGATTGACAAAATGTACCGACAGAAAACCAATCATCTATGATAAAAAAAATTTAAAGGGCTATTTGTGGAAACGAAATGTAAAAAAGCAGCATTAGCAATGCATCAAAATTACAAACCATCTTATAACAAAATAGTACACCACAAAACTTATGGCCAGAATAATCGAGAAAAACGTATATCTATAGTGATCTTCCAGTGCACCCAAGACTGAAATAAAATAGAAGCTAAAGGAACAAATTTAATTAGGAGCACATAGCTAAATATACTTCAGTTTTGTAATCCAAAAAGATAAATTTATCTAAATGACAAAAAAAGATAAATCTTTGCAAGTACAAAAATAGCAACTTAATAGCGCACCAGATAATAATCCAAGCAAACTTGTAGGTATAGCCGAACATGCTAGCATTGGCATCAGATCAATGGATTGGGCAGCGTGTTTCTCCGCCCAGCAAATAGACATTGCCAAGCACTCCTATATGTTCAGGTCCTCAACGTGAGAATCTTTAAAGGTGATTTCCTTACTTTGTTGGGATAGCATTGGCATCAGATCAATGGATTGGGCAGCGTGTTTCTCCGCCCAGCAAATAGACATTGCCAAGCACTCCTATATGTTCAGGTCCTCAACGTGAGAATCTTTAAAGGTGATTTCCTTACTTTGTTGGGATAGTACAATGGTATCATAACCAAGCTAGGGAGATTTTATATTTAACCTACATATGATAATATATTGTACTGTAAGTTAGAGTCACATCCGATTTATTTGAAAAGCTTATTAAGGAGGTAATAGTAATTAATGCAACAACTGCAAATAGAAATTGTTTCTCAGTGTTCCTCCTGACTTATGAACATGTATTTATATGTTTGCATCATCAAAAACCCAGTGGAGCTTAGCACATCATTTTTTCCAAGTGAACGTAAATGTGAGAGCATATATTTGACTCTGGAAGGCTACTGCTCCATGCTCGGTGGCATATATTAATTTAGTGCTACCATTGGTGTCGCTTCCAAGTATGATTTGGCGAGTCAACATGGGGGTCGTCTTTCTATAGGACCTGTGTAATCCTTGCCATGCCATCTGGTTAAGTTTTAGCACCCCCGTGTCAATTCTCCATATTCTTGTGTATAACGTTATTGGATGAGCTGTGAAGACCGGTCCAGTTCATCTGCATAACTGACGTTAAAGCAAGTAAAAGGCAAGAAAATATAAAGAACCGGAGCAATAGTCAATATTTTGGGACGGAGGGAGTACTTTATTTAAATAGATTATGTCAAAACTAAACTGGAGAAGTAAAATCCTTTATAATCTTAAGAATACATACAATGAATCAAAATCTAAATTCATCATTGATGCCAATTAATTATCATCTAACTGTCATTAAGTGAATAGTAAATCTAATGAAGATATTTTTTCAAGGTTTTCATATATACTAAGGATGAATGCACGGTACATACCTATTGGACGTGAGGGAGAGGTTGAGATAACAAAAGGAATAAATATGTGGGTCAACTTAGAAAACAAAACATAGCTTCACCTGCACTAGTGCAGAACCGGGCAATAGCACGGTTCGTAAGGCCCTTTAGTGCCGGTTCCATAACCGGCACTAAAGTGTGGTCACTAAAGGCCCCCCCCCCTTTAGTACCAGTTCTGCACGAACCGGTGCTAAAGGGAAACCACGTGGCACGAGTCAGCTCCGGGGGGCCTTGGAGCCTTTAGTACCGGTTGGTAACACCAACCGGTACTATAAGGTTTGGGGTTTTTTAGTTTTATGATTTCTTTTTCATTTAATTTTGTGTTTCCATTTTAATTCTTTTTGTTTGCTGGTATTTTACGATACTACACATTGTAAACGTTATGCATATATATATATATATATATATAATATATATATATATATATATATATAAATAGAATTTCTAGTAGAACCAATCATCGAGTCAACATGATTGTCATGATATTATAAGCGTTCATATATAACACCACAAAAGCAAATCACTTAAGTTCAGAACGAAGAACACGGACATGAAAGGCCAAGTACTAATTAAGAGCAGCATGAAGAACTAGCTAAATCACTCCTGCTAGCTACTCTCTCTCTGGTAAAATAGCATAGAACATGTATAGCTCTTCTGATTGATCATACTGGAGCATGCCGATGAACCTGTCTCCTAATCGTGGGCTGCGCTTCTCATTGCTGCCCCCTCAGTAATTCTTCTGCGATCATTAACAATTTTCCTCCATCTTTCACTATTAAGCATTCATCGTTCTTAGAAAATCCTGAATGCTTTTCATTGTGCAATGTAGGATATCTTGGCCTTGAAGCTAACAATTAACAGTTCTGACCTTAGTCTCGATCCCTGAAGGCACAACTGTCATCGAGAGTCCCTGTTGAAGAACATCGTTATCAGGTACTACTATAATATACTCAGCAATGAAAGTTAAAAAAGAATGTAATACAAATATGCCACTGAGACCAAATAGTAAAATATAGCCTTAACCAGTCATTCACTAAAATAAATTTGACCGTAGCTTCGAATACCATCACTATTGGTCGCACATTTTGAGTACTAACATTTCCAAGTGCAGCAAAAAAATTTGTCTTGACAGTATGAAGATCCTCAAGCCATGAAACATAATGACTTATCTCCTCGCAGTTTAGTTCAGCTCCGGGACAGTAGAAGGGCCTGTCTACCAAGCGCCGGACATGTTTGGTTGAATGGAGATAAGCTGTCAATAGAAATTAGTTGTCAGTTATTTTTGAAATAAGCAATATCAAAGACAAAAATATATTTGAGAAGAACTCACATAATGGTAGAACTGGAGGCGTCTGCACATCGACCCATATGTCTCTATTACCTTCAATATCATCTTCCGGACGAATATCAAAGGTGATAACCATACCAGGCTCAAATGCATAAGCCTTGCATTATGCTTGCCAAGTTTTGCATTCAAAATAGGTGTAGGTGTGTGCATTGTATACTTTGACGTTGAAAGTATAACCATCATGCTCAGTGTTCAGGTAAGCTCTCTTTACCTCCATAGTTTCCATATCTTTGAAACCTATCTTATCCAAGACAAAAATTCTTGCATGACATGGGATGCACTAGTAGAATAGTGAAAATTAAAAATTATAAGTCAGGCAAATGAAGCATATATAAGTCATGCTTAATTACGAAAACAGACTTGTTGTTGTGACTTACTGTATCGAATTCGAAAGTCTTATCCAGCTTGATGCTAAATCGCTTACCATGAACAAGGAAATTTCTGTCGCACTGGCCGCGCTCGTCTTCACAGTATGCTAAATCGCTTACCATTTCCTATGTTCATATTAGGCGAAACATTAAACACTTACTAATTCTATTAATTCAACTACTTACTAATTCTATAAATTCAACTAAGCATTTACTAAAAATAAACTAGTTATATTAATTCAGTTAGTTCAACTAAGCATTTAGTAAAAATGAATTAGTTATATTAATTCAATTAGTTCAACTAAGCATTTACTAAAAATAATATAGTTCTATATATTAATTCAACTAGTTCAACTAAGCATTTACTAAAATTAAACTAGTTCAAATATATATCTAACTATAATATTTTAATTAGATAATCAAATCTCAGATACGACAATTTTCTTACTAAAAATAAACTAGTTATATTAATTATTCAACTAGTTCAAATCTCATATACCTAAATAAACTAGTTCGACAATTTTTTTACTAAAAATAAACTAGTTATATTAATTATTCAACTAGTTCAAATCTCACATACCTAGCTAATTAATATCTAATTAAATTTTCTAAAAAACAGAAAACAGAAAACAGAAAATAAGTAAAAAATGTGTGTGTGTGTGTGTATGTGTGTGTAGTGTGTGTATATGTGTGTATGTGTGTGTACGCCGCCCCGTACGCC